>NC_064823.1:34120923-34420923 GCF_024166365.1 Elephas maximus indicus | reverse complement strand
CATATGCATGTCACTATGAGTCGGAATTAACTCGACGGCAACGGGTTTGGTTCGGTTTTTTATATGCATGTGAAAGCTGGACAATGAATAGGGAAGACCAAAGAAGAATGGACACCTTTGAATTATGGTGTTAGTGAAGAATATTGAATGTACCCTGGGTTGCCAGAAGAACTAAGAAATCTGTCTTGGAAGAAGTACAGCCAGAATACTCCTCAGAAGTGAGGATAACTAGACTTTGTCTCAAGTACTTTAGACATGTTATCAGGAGGAGCCAGTCCCTGGTGAAGTACATCATGCTTGGTGAAGCAGAGGGTCAGCAAAAAAGAGGAAGACCCTCAATAAGGTGGACTGACACAGTGGCTGCAACAAGGGGCTCAAGCATAACAATGATTGTAAGGATGTCGCAGGACTGGGCAGTGTTTTGTCCTGTTATACATTCGCTACGAGTTGGAACCAACTTGATGGCACCTAACAACAACCACATGCATTCATTTCAGGATATTTATTCATTTGCCCCTCTATTCCTGTAGTTTTTCGATGGCACTTCTGAGTCAGAGTGTCTGAGACAGAAAGGCCAGGAACATAGAATTTCTTGTGTCTAAAGAATAGTAAGCAGTTGTAGTGAGCATCACTTTTGAGTAGAAGGTAATTGAAAGCTGATGTACTTGGCCCATCCACCTTTTCTTTTTTCATGTTTACCTCAAATGCCATATGTTCTAGAAGTTTCAGGTCCAAGATGGCAGAACCTCTACCTACCTAGATATCTGAGTTAGCGTGAAGACCAGGATCATATCAATCCGTGCTACACATGTAACATGAGCAGAGATAAACCACTGAAAATTGGAAGTTAATAATGTGGCATAGTCTCTCCTAGCTGGAATAAGAAGCCACATCTACCATGTATTAAAAAAGAAAAAACACATGTATATTTAAACCAATTTCTGAACTTTATATTTGTTTATAACAGTCTGTTTGTGAGAAGAAACATACAACATTGCCCTTTGTTTCCTTAACAGAAATGTATTTGGCAGATTTGATTTAGCTCAATGTAGTAATAGGCTGATAACCACAGAATTTTAGCATCGCCTTTGTTCTATAAAGACTCTAAGACTTGAACAGAGAGTTACATTTTGAGGTCGTGTCAATATTTACCAATACCATTTTGCATAGAAAGAGATTTTTAAAATTTAAAAAAACATTGGCCAAGTTTATACTAACCCTGTTGCTGTCGAGTTGATTCTGACTCACAGTAACCCTTTAGGGCAGGATAGAACTGTCCCATAGAGTTTACAAGAAGCATCTGGTGGATTCAAACTGCTGACCTTTTGGTTAGCAGCTGAACTCTTAACCACTCGCCACAAGAGTTCCAAGTTGATAATATTGGTACCCAAAGGTTTGTAAAAATATATTCTTTCTAATATAAATGCTGCATTTGAGATTTTAGTCCATTACCATCGCTATAAACCTTGAGTAACTTAAATAGCTGTATTTACATTTAATTGCTCAAAGTAGACTAATAATTAACATTATAACTATAATTTTAAACACATGTAAATCAGAGTTGGGTTGCTTTTGCATTCATGCCAAAAATTCAAATTTTGTAAAGTGAACAGAACACTTTTAAGTACATTGGCATGTATATATTCCTGCTGTATTTGCCACACCTGGAAGCATATTGGCAGGCATTTGAGCCACTTTAGTACGTTCTGGCATCTTGGCAGATACTGGTGCAACTGCCTAAAAGTCAAGGAAGTTGGTCTGGTACACATTCGAGTGTTGAGAGCCATTCCTACGAGAGCATGCTTCCTGGAGGAGTGATTATGTGAAACTTTTGTATCTTTTGGCTTTTGTACGGTGAGATAAGCCTTGCAAATATGTTTACTATTACCTTTGTGTTACTGGGAAGGCATGGTTACTGACATTTGGAAATACTCAAGGCAATGAGTTATTTTGGGAGTGAAAACAGTTTGTGATCCTCTTACTGGGTCATGGGACCGACATGTACTGCCTGTGCGATGAGCTTCATGGGCCATGGGACAGATATGGCCCGCTTGCTTTAGTCACGTCCCTGATGACACCTTTTCTAAAGTGCTCACCTCCCTGATGAGACCTTTTATAAAGTGCCAAATGATGTCCAGTTCAGTAAGGATGGAGAGCACCTCCTGGTTAAGACAACAAGAGGGCAATGCACTTCCTTGCAAAGGGTGCAAAGTAACTTTATGTGTCACTCCAATTTTTCTAAAGTTTCACTCATAATCAAACTTGATAACAATTATGTGCAGCATGTGCAATGTCCAATTAGTATTTTGTGTGTAATTTTGGAAAGTTGAGTAAGACAATGTGATGCACTTCCTGGGCCATGGGACAGATATGGCCCACTTGACACTGGTACCGTACTTTTTCAAACAATAAAAAACTACCAACAAACAATGATTCAGCATCCATTCCATCAGTGAAAAAATATGGCACCATAAAAATTTTCCAAACAGAAAATAATAATTCATAGTTTAAAGGGTTATTAAAAATGCATTTATCTGACAAATACAGCTGAGAGCTACTAATTATTTGACCTTCTAATTAAAAAATAAAAGCAACTTTGAAACAACTTGGAAATTTCTAAATCTCTAGAGCAATCTCTGCAGAAAAGAAACAAAATCACAAAAAAGAAAAAATTGCACAGAATTTTATAGAGTTTGCAGATCCTATTAAATCTGTAAAATAAGTCTGCTAAGTAGAGATAATAGTTACAGATAATCCTTGTAAAGATTTTGCTAAGTCCCTGGTACAACCAGTAGTTTTTGAAAGAATATAATTATATTTACCTCAAAAGATAGAATTAAATAAAATAAATCTAAAGTCTTTGGAAAAGTCTCTGGGACACAAATGCCAAAAACAATAATAATTATTATTATTACTATTAAAGAAAAAAGACAAGCTTATGTATGGAAAATACAATTTTAGAATAAGTATCAATTTAATACAACAGTTTTAAAATTTTTATTTTAAGCTTTGAAATGTAATGAATGTCCATTACTTAAAAACATATTCAGAGGGTTGAAAGGAGTGAAAATGTCAAATATTCTCTTTTCTTTACTCTAGTGTTTGGCTGTTGTGTTCCATGAAGTGTCAAGAATAAAAATCTTGCAGAATTAAAATTTAGTATGTAAATTCACTCCATGCTATTCACTCAGAATGCTATTTTACCCACCATCTCTAATGTATGTTATTATTTGTCTTAGTTATCTAGTGCTGCTACAACAGAAATACCACAAGTGGATTGTTTTAACAAAGAGAAATTTATTCTCTCACAATCTAGGAGTTAAGAAAGAGAAATTTATTCTCTCACAATCTAGGAGTTAAGAAAGAGAAATTTATTCTCTCACAATTTAGGAGGCTACAAGTCTGAATTCAGGATGCCAGCTCTAGGAGAAGGCTTTCTCTGTCGGCTGTAGGGAAGGTCCTTGTTATCAATCTTCCTTTGATCTAGGAGCTACTCTGCGAAGGAACTCTGGGTCCAAAGAATGTGCTCAGCTCATGGTGTTGCTTTCTTGGTGGTATGAAGTTCCAGGTCTGTCTGCTGCCTTCTCTCGTTTATATCTCAAAAGAGATCTACTTAAGACACAACCTAATCTTGTAGATTGAATCCCGTCTCATTAACATAACTGTCACTAATCCTACCTCATTATCATAGAAGTAGAATTTACAATACATAGGAAAATCTCATCAGATGATGAAATGGTGGACAATAGCACAATACTGGAAATCATAGCCTAGCCAAACTGATATATATTTTGGGGGGACACAATTCAAACCATGACACCACTGATTTCATTCAAACTCAAATAAGAGACTATAAAGTCTCTAACAAAACCTTTGTATGAGGGAGACCAGGAATAGTGAGAATAGAAAATCAAGTTGTTGTTTTGCCTGAAGGGATATGGGGAGGTTCAATAGTGATATTGAGGTGAAGAAAAACATTGTATCACTTGCTCAAGTACTAGTAGCTAGAATTACTGGTATAAAACTGAAATACGACAAAGGTAATGCATCATTTTGTATGTTTGGTCTAAAATATTATTTGTGAATGCTTTACAATTAATGTGAACATTTTTACATATTTTCCAAAATAGTAATTTAAATCATTAATATTAGTAATAGAAAAATAAATCATGTTCCACTTTATTGACGCTTTTGTTTATGTCTTGCTCTGTTGTTTATGTGTCTCTTGCTGTTTACTAAAATTTGGCCATGCCAATATTTTTAGGTTGATTTGATTTATAGCACCTTCTGCAGTTACGTGATTGCTGTATTCTTGCCAACCACTTTAAGATTCATCTTGTGCCTGTACTTTAATTGTTCTGGAAATTAGCTGGCATGAGTTTCTCTTCTCTCTCTTTATTTGATAATTTTCCAAAATCATCAAATAACTTTCTGCCAGCCTTTTACTAATATAAGTCAGCTCTACTTTTTTCTTTTGCTTTTCATGACATTCTCTATATCTAGCCATACTTTATTATCTTGTAGAAAACTCGAACTGTGGAAGATTTACCCATAAATTTGAATGTTGTTTCCACTGAAGCCTTGTAAATGATTATATTTGATAAATTTGACTTGATTTCGTTGGTGTCTTTACTTACAGTACTACATGCATTTATATATTATAAATTGTATTATATTAATACAAAACAGATGCATTACCTGTAATATGTATATTATACATATAAGTAGAATATATACTTTATATACATGTCAAATACGTGTGTAGTATACATTATAAATAGAGTATCTGGCCCTGCATCTCCCATCACTTGTCATAAATTACAAATAACTCCAGGCATAATTGTATTGATTCTCCCCAATTCATCTTCATCAATCCATAAACTTGTACTAAAAAATAGCTTAATTTTAAAATAATTAGTAGATTTCCTGTTTTTGAAATTCTGTCCAGAGAATTCTTATGAATCTTTAATACACTCTGAATGACTATACACAAGTCAGAAGGTATTTCATGACTATATCTTCCCTAATTTATATGTAATACTTATGAGTTGTATATGAAACTCATTTTAATCATATACTAATTACCCAACGTTATAGGTTGAATTGTACTCCCACCCCCATTACCCCCCAAAATGATATATCAAAATCCTAACTCCTAGTACCTGTGAGGAAACTCTGGTGGTATAGTGGTTAAGAGCTATGGCTGCTAACTAAAAGGTCAGTAGTTTGAATCCACCAGGCGCTCTTTGGAAACTCTGTGGGACAGTTCTCTGTCCTGTAGGGTCACTGAGTCGGAATTAACTTGATGGCGGTGGGCAGGTAGTACCTATGAACGTGACCTTGTTTGGAAATAAGGTCTTCAAAGATGTTATCAGTTTATCAGTTAATACGTGGTCCTACCAGAGTATGGTGGATCCTAATCTGATCCGAGTGGCGAACAGACACACAGAGACACCCAGTTGCAGACAGCTATGTGAAGATGCATCCACAAGCCAAAGAACCCAAGAAGCACCTGGGGTTACCAGAAACAGGGAGACACAAGGAAGCGTCTTTCCCTAGAGCCTTTGGATAGAACATGGCCCTGCTGACTCCCTAAATTTGCACTTCTAGTCTCCATATCCGTGAGATAATAAATTCTTATTGTTCAAAGCCACCCACATTTATGGTATTTTGTTACAGCAGCCCTATTTAAATGTTTTCCATGCTTACGTAAATATGTGCTATATATATATCTTAACTGTGCATACAAATACAGATGGAAGAATTTATATATGTTTGCAGCACAAAATATTATATCATATATTCTTTTTTGTTATTTTTCTAATTAAGCAACAGCTCAAGGGAATCTTGCCACACCAACAAACATGGCTTTATATTTCTGTTTTTGACACTTTTTTTTAAATGTAAACTATGGGAGAAGACAAATCAGAACCATTTTATTAACTCATCATAAAAAATACCTTTCAGATGTACTAAAATAATCAAAACAGTTTTCCAAAATTCTCCTCACAGATCCGACCTACTTAAAATACCTAGGCAATAGATTGCAGAAGGTAAAATTAAAAAAATTTAGTGTCAGAACAGGTGGGTTTTAATATTGTTCCGTCATTCTCTTCCAACCTAATCTCGCTTTGCTTTAATTTTCCCCTCAGGAAAAAGGACAGTAATAGAATTCCATCAGGATTGCTGTTGGGCCCAAATGAGCTAACACATGAAAAGCATTAATAACGGTACCTAGTTGTTTTTGTTGTTAGCTGCTATTGAGTTGGCCTGGACTCATAGGTATCTTTTGTCTGGTCCCAGTGGTGTCACTGGGGTAATGCTCAGGGGTACAGACCACACCAGGTGACACTGTCAGAGGGTGTGACACACCAAAATGACCATCTATAAAATTTTTGTGCAATATTTCAGCAGAAATTTTTATTTTTATAAAAATATTCCTGTACTTAGTTATAGCAACAAAAACATTTTTTGTAAGCCTAGCTTACATGTATCAATATACATACAAATCTAAACCTCTATTCTAATTTACTTTTTGAACCTTCTAATGTGCTGTGGTCAGAGCTGTCGTTATGACCCATTTACAATGACACTCTAAATAATGTGATTTCGTCTGCATGTGCTAAAAGCATGTGCTACTGTTTTGTTGCTGCCAGTATTTTTATACTTGCTGATTTTGTCAATTTTTTTGCTGTTTTAGACACAATATTGTGGTAATTAGTAGTTGTGAACCTATATCAATAACTTGTTTTGAGAATGAAGTAGTAATTAAAGGAAAAAGTGGAATAAAAATAAAAAAGGCTTCCGTTAAGTTACTAATAATATTGTAATTCAAATTAGAAAAATTTTACAAAATAACTTTGTTGTTTGTATTCATACAGTGTAAGAAATTTACAACTATATTTTGCACATATTATACTATGATTAAATGGATAATGAACATTACCAAGAATTCTGTATGGTCTGGTATGGGAGGAGGTCTATGGGGGGTGAGTGACACCATGAGTTACCGCACTGGGAGACACCAACCCTAGTGGTGCCACTGCCTGGTCCTGCACCATCTTCATGACCATTGCTATGTTTGAATCCATTTTTTCAGCCACTGGGTCAGTCCATTTCACTGAGGGCCTTGCTCACCTTCACTGACTCTTTACCAGTCATTATGTCCTTTTCTAGCTATTTATTAGTCTTTCCTGATGACACCCCCAAAGTAGTGACACAAACTCTCTCCATCCTCCCTTCTAAGGAGCATTTTGATTGATTTTCCTCTAAGGCTGATTTGTTCATTCTCCTGGGAGTCCATGGTTTGTATCACCCAAGGGCTGTAACTGCTCTGCATTTTATCCCCTAATTCTTTGTTATTACCATTCCCTTCTTCACACTTTTTTTCTCTTACTCGACTTTTAGTTGCAGTTTTTTACTTTATTTTACAACTATTGCATCAGTTTAAAAAATCTGATGGGTTTTCCACATTAATAGCCGTGAACACGCAATTAGACTACATATTCAGACAGTCAGCTGAGCCAGCTCAGGATACTCCATTACAGATATTAATGAAAGACTTAGAATGGGAAAGGCATTTTTATTTGCTTCACATGAAAGAGTGGTTGAGTAAATGTCATGGAACCCATGAAGGCAGCACAGAAAACAAATAAGCAAGCAAACAACAAGCATAGCGCAAACAAACAAAAATTAATGTGGAATTCAACTGATGTAGAGTCTAGTCCCAACTCTATAATTATCTCTTTCAGTAAGTTGGCAAAATCACTTAACAGCTCTCGATTTGAGTTTTCTAATATTTAAATAAACTGAGCTAGATATTTTATTAGGAGACTTTCTTCTCTATTTTTCAAGTGACTTCTACCGTTATCTGTCAAAAATGCCCTTCCATATATCTGGCTAGATTTAAATATTCATGGGCTACCTCTTTTTTATCCTGAAGACAAAGAAATGATTCCAATTTCTATTTCTCAGAGAAAGTAGGCTAAACTATTTAGACTGATTTTAAATAGCTTTATTTTTAACTTTCAGAGTTATGTCTGTCTTTGAATTGGTGGAAATGCAAGAGTAACTGAGTAGAAATGATGATATTGGATAAATTACATTCACATGAAACCAATTTGTATGTAAGACATACAAAAGGCAATGAACTGCTTAACTCTTTTCTGATCTGAGTGTGCCGCATAAGGTAGGGATAATGTCATTTTCAACGTGTATAACTAATATAACTAATATACTAAACAAAAATATACTAAATGGAAGCAAATGTTCAGGGGTATGAGAAAAAATATATAAGGCAGTATTATTGTCCCTAATTAGCTTACAGCAAAACATACTATAAATAGAATATGATACATAAGTATTTGGTAAATTTGAAGAAATATTAATTCTATGAGCAAATAAATATGTGAGTAATTAGAAATGATATTATTTGTAAGAAACATGTTGAGACATTGTTTCTATATTTTTAAATTGATATATAAATATTTAAACTGTATTCTATCTATGGATATAGAAAAAATATCAGAATGTGTCTATACATTACATAAAATATTACATATTTAAAGTTATAGTATAATGTAGTAGCATGTAATTATGTAATATGCACACAATACATCAATATGTCTATCCATCTTTTATACTTTATTTTACTATTTGGTGCTCAATATACTCTAGTTCCTATGAAGTATAAAGGGTAAAATTTATATTAGTGTGTAGCCCAGTTGGGGCAATTCTACTCTGTCCTATAGGGTCGCTATGAGTCGGAATAGACTCGGCATCACTGGCCTGGCTCTGGTATCCCAGTGCTTTTCAAATTTCAAAGTGCATTGAACTTCCCTGGGGTATATGACAGGGTATGACAAAATCATCCTCGGATACATTGGTTCAGTGTGTCTGCAGAGAGGAGCAGGAGTTTGGATTTTTAACAGGCAAATTTTGAGAAATATTGACCTAGTTTTTCAGATTTCTTTAACTGTAAATGCTCTTAAATGAAAAGAAACAATGGAAACTCACTCACCCTGATTTGATCTGAAGCAAAAAAAGAAAAAAAAAAATCAAACCAATTATTTTTTGAAATATTTACGTTTACACATGTCAAATGTAGATGTATTATTTCTTTATTCTGTACTTTGGGGAAAATACCATTACACGTTCTCCCTGTCTGTATTTTTACTTTGAGATCCTTGTATCTATTTTTAAACTCAGTTATTGTTGCTTTCCTAGGTGGAAGTGAAATAAGATTTCTGAGGGTGGGAATATAGATTAAAGTTTGTTCATTTAATTTTACAGTTGAAGTCAAACTTTACATATTATATTTTCCATATTTGTCTCCAATCTTGGTCAAATAGCTCAAAGGATATTCTTGCCCTTGTTGCTTTTCAAAGTTTGCTGTAAAGGCTGAAAAATGACTTTGACAATTTTTCTTGATACTTGCCATTCTCTTCATTGCTCCTGGTTATGCCTCGTTGTACCATGTTCAACTATCCCTCTTCTGCCCTGAATGTTTACACATGTCAAAGGCAGATGCTTTACTCTAAATTGAAATGAGCACCATGGCAGCAGAAAACATGAGTGTGGTGTATCGATGCAATAAATAGAGCCTACATAAGCATGCTCAAGAATTTACAAACTGCAGGAGTAAGGATTAAAAATCACTCAGACAAGAGCATTAGGAAGTCTTGGCCTGACCTTTATTTAATGGGTGATCACGTTTCAGCACCAGGACTTGGCTCCAGCAGTGCTGTGCAGTGTCTAGCAAATCATTAATATTTATCCCCCATGCTGCTGAGAAGAATACAATCATTCTTCTCAATCATAGCTATTGGCATTAATTGCTATTTACTAAACTGCTCTAACAACATATTATATTACAAGTAGGAGAACACTTTTTACTCCTGCCTGCATAATTTTACCCTATCCTATTTAATGGTTTCCAAAAAAGCTAATACAACTGGAAAATTCTCCCATACCCTCTTGGTTCGATATTTCTGTAAACACTTCAAAGTGTGTAATCTGGTCCTGACAAATATATGTGAATTTAGGTTTACAGCATCTATATTTATTCATAGAAATATAACACAACTATAAAACCATATAAACACAAAACCATCATGAAATCTTATACACATTTAACTATTCTCTCATTCTAATATATGATGAAGTGGCGATTAATAAACCTTTTTTTTTCAAAATTATGGTGGATAATTCAAGTAATTAATCAAATGTGTTTGGACCTTAACTACAGATTGGAAATTCAATTCAGTCCCAGAATTTGCTAAAATTTTTAGAAAAAAACCCATTGCCATTGAGGTGATTCTGGCTCATAGTGACCCTGTATCAATAAATACCAGTGAGTGTGGGTAATATTTTTGCAGAAATGGAAAACTGCCTTTTCGCTATGCATGCTTTCTTTTTCACTTAGTAAAATAATTTCAGTTTTACCCAGTTTCCTCCTTCCTTGAAATTAGGCTTGATCAAAAAGATAATTGCAACATCTGAGCAAGTTTCTAGGAGGACTTTTAAAGAGGAGAACAGAAATTTTAAGAATAAGACCCTCAGAAACATTCGATTTTTCTCTCCTTTCTCTATCATCAGTATTCAATTAATGTTGCCATTGCTGTTGTCATAACACCTCACACCTAGGCCCTTTCTTCTTATTCTTCCTGCTCTTCATCTAGTCTATGACACCTGTATATACACATCTAAGGGGTAGCCACCTGTTTCCTTCTCTCATTTTCAGTTCTTTATTTTCTTATTTCTCCAATCATCCTATACACACCAAATTAATCTTCTTTCATCACTTTCTTTTTCTCCTCAAAATACTTTATTAGCTCTGCATTGTCATACACACACCCACACACCTGAGTCTAACATTCAAGAACCTCTTCAATTTGGCTACATGATAATGTTCTATTTCTTTCCCTCCATATTCCAATACAAATGTTCCATTTCTTTCCCTCCATATTCCAATACAAATGAGTAGGGGCCTATAAAAACAGACTATTCAAGGTGACTTGTTTTCTGTGTCTTCACACCTGAAAATGTGCCTTATTTCATTCTGTATGCATATCCAAATATTGCCCATTAGTTATCTCCCTGCTCAAGGCCCTTATCTTCCATGGAGTTTTCTTTTAGCACCCTAGAAAAGCATACTTTCTCTTCCTTTAAGTGTTTGTTTGTGTCCCCCACACACCTGTCAGTTTGTCAGACTGTGGGGGCTTGCATGTTGCTGTGATGCTAGAAGCTATGCCACCGGTATTCAAATGCCATCAGGGTCACCTATGGCAGACAGGTTTCAGCTGAGCTTCCATTCTAAGACAGACTAGGAAGAAGGGCCCAGTGGTCTGCTTCTGAGGTGAATTAGCCTGTGAAACGCTTATGATAGCAGGGGAACATTGTCTGATACAGTGCCTGAAGATGAGCCCCTCAGGTTGGAACGCACTCAAAATATGACTGTGGAAGTGCTGCCTCCTCAAAGTAGAGTCGACCTTAATAATGTGGATGGAGTCAAACGTTTGGGACCTTCATTGGCTGATGTACAAGAAGAAATAATTGCAAACATCCATTAAAAATTGGAACCTAGAATATATGAAGTTTGAATCTAGGAAAACTGGTAATTGTCAAAAATGAAATGGAACATGTAAAGATTGATATCCCAAGCATTAGTGAGCTGAAAGTGACTGATACTGTCCATTTTTTAATCGGACAATCATACGGTCTACTATGCTGGGAATGACAGCATAAAGAGGAATGGTGTTGCATGCATTGTCAAAAGGAGTGTTTCAAGATGTATCCTAGTCATCTAGTGCTGCCATAACAGAAATACCACTAGTAGGTTACAAGTCCAAATTCAGAGAGTTGACTCCAGGGGAAGGCTTCTCTCTCTGTTGGCTCTGGAGGAAGATTCCTTGTCCTCAAACTTTCCCTGGTTGAGGAGCTTCTCAGGTGCAAGGACCCTGTGTCTAAAGGATGTGCTCTGCTCCTGGTGCTGCTTTCTTGGTGGTATGAGGTCCCCAAGTCTCTGCTTGCTTCCCTTTCATCTCTTGAGAGAGAAAAGGTGGTACAGGTCACATCCCAGGGAAACTCCGTTTTGGATCAGGGGGGTGACCTGCGTAACCCTTTTAACCACAGGCAGAGATTAGGATTTATAACACATAGGAAAATCACTAAATGGAGGACAACTACACATAGCCTAACCAAGATGACACATATTTTTGGGGGGGCACAACTCCATCCATTGCAATAATGCTGTCAGTGATAGCATAATATTCATACACCTACAGTTAATTAGACTATTATTCAAATTTACACACCAACCGCTAAGGCCAAAGATGAAGAAATTGAAGATTTTTACTAACTTCTGCAGTCTGAAATTGATCAAACATGCAATCAGAATCCATTGATAATTACTGGTGATTGAAGTGCAGAAGGTGGAGGCTAAGAAGAAGGATTTGTAGTTGGAAAATATGGCTTTGGTGACAAAAACAATGCTGGAGATCGAATGATAGGATTGTGCAAGACCAATGACTTCAATATAAATACTTTTTTTCATCAACAAAAATTTTTTTTTTTTTTTTTTTTTTAACGGTGGCTATACACATGGACTTTGCTGAATGGAATACACGGGAATCAAATTGACTACATCTGTGGAAAGAGACCTTGGAAAAAAACAATATCATCAGTCAGAACAAGGCCAGAGGCCAACTTCAGAACAGACCATCAATTGTTCATATGTAAGTTCAAGTTAAAACTGAGGAAAATTAGAAAAAGTCCAGGAGAGCCAAAGTACGACCTTGAGCATATCCCACCTGAATTTAGAGACCATTTCAAGAATAGATTTAATGCATTGAACACTAACGACTGAAGACCAGAAAGGTTGTGGAATGACATCAAGGGCATCATACATAAATAAAGCAAGAGGTCATTAAAAAGACAGGAAAGAAACAAAAGACCAAAACGGATGTCAGAAGAGACTCTGAAACTTGGTCTTGAACGTCAAGTAGCTAAAGTGAATGGAAAAAATAATGAAGTAAAAGAGCTGAACAGAAGATTTCAAAGGGCAGCTCTAGAAGGCAAAGTATTATAATGACATGTACAAAGACCTGGAGGTAGAAAACCAAAAGCGAAGAACACACTCGTCATTTCTTAAGCTGAAAGAACGGAAGAAAATATTTAAGCCTCAAGTTGCAATATTGAAGGATTCTACAGAGAAAATATTAAATAATGCAAGAAGCATTAAAAGAAGGTAGAAGGAATATACTCTACCAAAAAGAACTGGTCTATGTTCAGCCATTTCAGGAGGTAGTATATGATCAAGGATGAATGGTATCGAAAGAAGCCTAAGGTGCACTGAAGGCGCTGGTGAAAATTAAGTTTCCAGGAATTGACAGAATACCCATTGAGATATTTCATCAAATGGATGCAGTGCTGGAAGAAATTTGAAAGACAGCTACCTGGCTGGCTGACTAAAAGAGATGTATTTATGCCTATTCCCAAGAAAGGTGATCCAACCAAATGTGGAAATTATCAAACAATATCACTAATATCACATGCAAGTAAAATTTTGCTCAGGATCATTCAAAAGTGGCTACAGCAGTACATCCACAAGGAACGGCCAGAAATCCAAGCCTGATTCAGAAGAGGACATGATACCAGGGATATCACTGCTGATGTCAGATGGATCCTGGCTGAAAGCAGAGAATACCAGAAAGATGTTTACCTGTGTTTTATTTACTAAGCAAAAGCATTCAACTGTGAGGATCATAACAAATTATGGATAACATTACAAAGAATGAGAATGTCAGAACACTTAATTGTGCTCATGAGGAACTTGTACATAGATCAAGAAGCAGTCATTCAAACAGTACAAGTGGATACTGGGTGGTTAATGGTCAGGAAAGGTGCGCTTCAGGGTTGTATCCTTTCACCACACTTATTCGATCTGTATGCTGAATGAATAATCCAAGAAGCTGGACTATGTGAAGAAGAACACGGTATCAGGAATGGAGGAAGACTCATTAAAAACCTGTGTTATGCAGATGTTACAACCTTGCTTGCTGAAAGTGAAGAGGACTTGAAGTACTTACTGATGAAGATCAAAGACCACACTCTTCAATGTGGATTACATCTCAACAAAAGGAAAATAAAAATCCTCACAATTGGGCTAATAAGCAACATCATGATAAACAGAGAAAAGTTTGAAAGTGTCAAGAATTTCATTTTACTTATATTCACAATCAAGAGCTTTGGAAGCAACAGACAAGAAATCAAATGACACATTGCATTGGACAAATCTGCTGTAAAAGACCTCTTTAAAGTGTTGAAAAGCAATGATGTCACCTGGAAGACTAACGTGCACCTGACCCAAGCCATGGTGTTTTGAAATGTCTCATATGCATGGGTAAGCTGGACAATGAATAAGGAAGACCAAAGATGAATCGACGCCTTTGAATTTGATGTTGGCAAAGAATTTTAAATATACCATGGACTGGCAAAAGAATGAATAAGTCTGTCTTTGAAGAAGCACAACCAGAATGCCCCTTAGGAGCAAGGAAGGCGAGACTACATCTAACACACTTTGGACGTTTTATTAGGAGGCTTCAGTCTCTGGAGAAGGACATCATGCTTGATAAAGTAGAGGACCAGTGAAAAAAAGGAAGACCTGATGCAAGGTGGATTGACATAGTGGCTGCAACAATCGGCTCAAACTTAACAATGATTGTGAGGACGGCACAGGGCTGGGCAGTGTTTTGTTCTTTGTACATAGGGTCACTATGAGTTGGAACTGACTCAATGGCACCTAATAACAATATAACAACAAGTGTTTATATAACACCTATTGATGGTGACATTCATCTGATATTGGTCAGATACAACTTTTGGTTGATAAAGAATTTAACATGTTCTTCACCTCTCCAAGTACCTCAAATAGAAAATACCACTTATACTGTATTTTACACCTCATAGTTTATATTCACAACACCCAGCTTATTGTAATTTTAGACAAATAATTGAGAATGTTCTTTTCATATATCTAAATATTATTTCACCACAGTTTTCATACCTTATGTAAACGGAAACTCACAATTTTTCTGTCCTTCCTGATATATAGCTATTTCTATTATTACAGAATACTCTAATTAATCCTAGAGTATTGCTTGACTTTTGTAAACCTAAGCTCACTGGCGTCCTCAAAGATTAATTTTTTAATTGAATGAGAAACAAGAAGTAAATTAAAAAAAAGAACTCTTAAGAGTTCCATGGTAATTTGAGAACACATAAAAATGGTAAACTAAAATGCATATTAATTTTAAAATAAAGATATGAATAAAAATATTTAAGTTCATTATTTTTTTTTAAATTTTGCTTATAGTTATTTATTAATGGCTTACCTACTCACCAAATGCTATACCAATCAGATTCTTTTCATAGATTTTTCTAACTGGAGGTTGTTATTGTTAGCTGCCATCAAGTTGGCCCCTGGCTTATGGTGACCAATGCACAATGGGATGCCATCATTATGATCCATAGGTTTTTCATTGGCTGTTTTTTTGGAAGTTGAAATAAGGGCTATTTCCCATTCATTTCTTGGTCAGAAATTATAAATATAACCTGAAAGGTAGCAATTCTAATGATCCTCACATCCCATGGTAAAGTGGGAATGAAAGAAAAGTAATAGAAATACCTTAATCTCTTATTGCAGAACTTGGATATCTCTTGATTTCTGGAATTTTATTCAGAGTTACAGTTGCTCTTCTAATATGTTAACAATAGATTCCTTCTTATATTACATTGAATTGAATTTCTGTCATACACAATTTAAACCAGTTGCAGTCTAGTTGATTTTGACTCATGGTAACGTCATATGTGTTGGAATAAAACTGCTTAACCAAAAACCCGAATCTGTTGTTGTCAAGTTGATTCCAACTTATAGCGACCCTACAGGACAGAGTAGAACTGCCCCATAAGGTTTCCAAGGAGCAGCTGGTGGATCCAAACTACTTAAATCTTGGTTAGCAGCTGTCTTTGTTAACTAGTGCTGCTATAACAGAATAGCCACAAGTGGATGGCTTTAACAAAAAGGAATTTATTCTCTCACAGTCTAGGAGGCTAGAAGTCCAAATTCAGGATGCTAACTCCAGGGGAAGGCTTTCTATCTCTGTCATCTCTGGAGGAAGGTTGATCTTCTCCTGGTCTAGGAACTTTTTAGCACAGGAACCTGGGGTCGAAAGGACATATTTCCCTCTGGCTCTTCATTCTTGGTGATAGGACATCATCAGAATTGTCTTTGATATCCATAATTTCACCAACAGTCTCTTCAAGGCAATCTAGGCTTTTACTACTAGACACTTTAAAACTGTTACAGCCTCTGCCCATTCACAGTTTCAAAACTGCTTTCACATTGGAGGTATGTGTTAGAGCAGCATGCCACTCCCCTGGTACAAATTCTGTCTTAGTCTGGAATCTCCGCTGAAACCTGTCCACTGTGGGTGATGCTGCTGGTGTTGGAAATCGGTAGTGTAGTTTCAATCATCACAACATACAAGCCACCACAGTACGTGTGGCAAACTGAATAGATACATGAGGTATTTGCCTAGGTGCTGCTAGGCCAATTTCTTTTAAGTGTAACTTTAAAAAAAAAAAAAAAACCTAGCACAGCGTGCTTACAAAAATAGTTCATGGGAGGGAGGGCAAAGCTGGCAAACAAAGGTCGAAGGTGCATCTTATTTGCTTAAAATATGGTAATTAATCTATATCTTCAGAAATCATTTGTTCAAGTTTAAACAAAATTGCAGGCTTTCAATCAACAATCTAACTTGTACTTCTGAAATAATGATCTAAGGAGGTATCACTGAATCATACTGCATTTGCTTAAAGACATGAACCTATAGTGCTGTGTCTTAGGCCAGGTTCTCTAGAGAAGCAAAACCAGTAAAGTGTATAAATATATATAGAGAGAGATTTATAGCAAGGAAATTGCTCGCGTGGTTGTAGAGGCTGGGACATCTCAAGTCCGTGGGTCAGGCTGGAGGCTTCTGGTGATTCACGTAGCCTTAAAAAAAAAAAAAAATCCGACTCTTGCTTTAGGGGCTGGGAAACCCAAGATCGGCAGGTCAGCCAGCAGGGTTTTGGCTCACAGGCTGTGCAGTCTGACAGATCTCAAGATGAGCAAGCAAGATGACATCTAAGCTGCTAGCTCAAGCCCCAAGTACCAGAGGTCAGTTGAACTACAACCAGCTGAAGGATCCAGAGCTAACCAAAGCCAGAGGGTTTTGTCAGAAAGCCTACCTATACTGGATGCAGGCCAACCCCCAACAAAACCCACTTTCAATTGATTGCATACTCACAGCAGATATCATCATGGAGGTGATCACATTATATCAAATCTCTTCACACATTATACGACTGTCATACTATATCATAACTGCCAAACCACTGAGAATCATGGCCCAGCCAAGTTGACATACAACCTTAATGATCACAGCAGCTGTAGCTGTTAACCACTGTGCCACCAACTCTCCATATGCAACTTAAACCCATTGCCTTCGAGTCAATTCTGACTCACAACTTAGAGGGTTTTAATTAACCTAACAGCAATGTCATTTAAGTGTTGTCAGGCTTAAATAGCATGTCACACTGTATGTGAAATACTTACTACTCATTCCCTTTGAATAATGGACCAGCGGTAGGGCAATGGGAGTGGCCTATCCAGGGAATAGGAGAGGAAGGAATGCATTGTCAGTAGGAAATTTAAAAACTTTAATAAAATTACCTCAACACTGACTTGCTTTATTTAAAATAAAAAAAAAAGTGTATGTTGGCAATTTTAAATAATCTTGGTGACAAAATACTCCTTGCTGAAAATAATCTTTTGTTGGTCCATGTGCATTTGGCTATTGTTGAATAAACACACTCACAAACACATACACAGTCACTTCTAATGAGTGCTTTTGTATTACATACACTTTAATAAAAGTCATATTCCATGTGAATGCTAATCAAGAGACTCCCCAATAATACAGTGAGCCTTTGAGAAACTATTGCCTAGATATTATTTGTCTCTTTGGTTAAGTTCTCAGCTGCTAACAGAAAGGTTGGCAGTTTGAACCCACCAGCTCCTCCCTGGAGAAAGATGTGGCAGTCTGCTTCTGTAAAAATTAAACCAGAACACACTGCTGTGGAGTCAATTCTAACTCATGGTGACCTTATAGGGCAGAGCAGAACTGCCCCATAGGGTGCAAGGGTATCAATCTTTATGTAAGCAGACTGCTGCATCTTCCTCCCACTGAGCAGCTCTTGGGTTCAACTTTTGTAAAGATTCCAAAACCAAACCAAACCCATTCCTGAAGAGTCTATTCTGACTCACAGGAGCCTAGAGGACAGAGTAGAACTGCCCCAGAGGGTTTCCAAGGAGCAGCTAGTGGGCTCGAACTGCCAATCTTTTGGTTGGTTAGCAGCCAAGCTCTTAACCACTGCACCACCAAGGCTTTCTATAACGATTACAGCCTTAGCAACCTGACAGGGCAGTTCTACTCTAGCCTGTAGGGTCACTATGAATTGAAATGCACTTGAAAGCAACGGGTTTGGTTTTGGTTTTTTGGAGAGTTAGTTCATACAATTCAGAGTCATTTTAGCTTCTTTAGGATACAATTCATATCACTCACGCCTGTGGTACTACATATTCCTATATCTAAACAGTTGATTTGAATACAAACAATAATGACACAGAGATGGTAAATAGGAAGAAGCAGAACCTGACTTACTTCAGTTACATCATTGCGTATGTATATAATTATGTGCACCGTGTGAAAATTTGTTGGAAATTCTTTACATTTTTGGGAGTGTTCCTTCATTTGCTTTTTCTTCCTTTTTTAAAAAAATACATTAATAAAATTAAAAATGTTAACCCTTTTATCCTTTCCCATTTCCTGTGCTGTACTGTTTATTTAGTTTTAATTTTATATGTGTATTTGTTTATAAGTTAATGAATTTATTTGTTCAATTTATTTTACTAGATTATTTACATAAAAAAATTTTAAAAGTCCACTATCTGTCTTCCATTTCTTTCTAATTTCATGATTGTCACTAAAAAATGATTTTGTCATAAAGAGTGAGGAGGTTAGTTAAAGATGATGGGCTAGCAAATATAAAATGTGTCATTGTTCCTCTTCCTTAAAAAACTCCAGATATGCAGTGGGATGGTAGAGACTTTTTTTATAATATATATATATATCTTAAATATATTTTAGTTATATGTGTGTGTATATATATAGAGAGACATGCGCATATAAGATAAAAATGTGTGGGCTACAAGAAAATCATGTCATTATTTTCTCTTAGATTCATCTTACTGAATCAGCAAAATTCTAATATTTCAATATTTTATGTCTACTGTTTCCACTATATATTTCCACTACTATATACAATGGCATGGACATTTGCTCTCATTTCTATCTTGTTTCTATTTTCTATAAGTTGTTTTTACAAACACTTTTAAAAAAGGAAAAATGGCCACCAGCACCTGTCTCATTTTGAGAGGCAAGATCTTATCACTGACAGCTAATCAATAAAAAAAACAAATGAAAAGTAATAATGTCAGACTCCAGAAGTACGGTTTTTGTTCCTAGCCTGAAGCGAGGGTTCACTGATATGCTAAAATCAATCAATCTTCCTTCAGACTGAACCTAAATCTTAATAGTTAAATCTTTAAAAGTACCATATGCAGAGCATCCCGCTGCTTCCTACTCAGAGGCCACAATAGGCCAGACCACCACTGCCTTTCTCTGCCTCAGGCCCTCATAACCAAGACAGATCACCAGGAAGGCTAACAACTGACCCCAAGAGTAGAAGGGGCAAGGCAACGGCGCCAACTTTTCTTGCTAAACAGATTATAAGCAACCTCCTTGCACCCACTGTGATGAAAGCCATTTCCAGCTTTCTGAGGAGCAGGCAGTAAGCTGACTAAATGCAAAGCTGGCTGGTGATCAAATCCACTGGAAAGTAATGGCCAAAGGGCTGGAAAGAGGCTTGCATAGGCGTCATAATCTATCACTAGAAAGACAGGAAGCACAATGCATGCCTTTGCTGGAAATTGTTTACTTCATCAAATGAGAGAAAGTAAAAGTCATAAAAGCTTCACAGTAACGTGTGGAAGTTTTTTTACGTATGCGGCTTGCATACATTTGATTCCTTAAAAAACATTAAGAAACTGTGATTTTCTCCATGTGTCTTATCTGCTTAATCATGAGTCTGCCCTGAGTCTTGCCCTTTTGTAGTCTTTCTCATAGAGTTGTGTTAATCATTCAACACACTCGATTAATTAGAATATCAATGACCTTGGAAAAGTAAGAGCTTGAAGTATAAAATAGGGTACTTGGCAAAATTAATAAGACATGTATTCTCATATTACCTCCTTGTGATCAGGTTTTTATAACTAAATTATGAGGAATTATCTCACATTGTTTCGCATAGGAAAAGTGAAACAAATCCTTTAGGGAATAAGAAAATCGCAATAACTCTGATTTACATTTTGGAGAAGAAAAAAAGAAAGCAAACTTATTTCAGTGAGAAATGATTGCACTAGGCAAACTGTATCTGCAGCGATGATCCTAATAACAAACAGCATGGAGACCCTACAATGAAAGAGAGAGTCAGGGTCTGCATTTTTCTCCTTACACTTCTGTATTATCAGTAATGCTTCTACATTCCCAGGCTACAAATCACTTTTCTGAATTTAGCTGTCTTTATCCTATGTTACCCTTCCTAGTTTAGTCAAGATTAGATTCAGAAAATCAGAAACAATTGGAGCTAGGTAGGCCTAGAGAGACCATCTGATCCTATGCCTTCATTATACAACTGAGGAAATTGAGGTCCAGGAAGGGTAAGAGCTTTGGGCAGGGTCATAGGACTTCATATTTAATAGCAACCTGCAATTAAATAGACATCAGTTTATCATCCAAATGCTTTTAGCACTATCTTTCTTTCTTCCTTCGTTCCTTCTTTCTTTTTTTTCTTTCCTTCCTTCCTTCCTTCCCTTGATCCCTTCCTTCCTTCCTCGCTCGCTCTCTCTCTTTCTTTGTTTCTTTCTGTTCGACAAAAGGTATGGGCATTTCCTGTGGCATTTAGTGCTATGCTTCCAGCCTCATGAAACTGAAGTTAATTAAACATGTAACTGGGGAGTTAAACCTAATCACGCAGAACAAGAAAATATCATAAGGCCTTTAGGTAAAGACCCAAAGGGAGCTATTCAGCCTAGGGTAGCATTGCCATTCTTCTTCCAAATCTTTACAGGTATGTAGTGTACATATTCTCCCAACTATCTGATATATGTATATACTTCAAGATCTATCCTGAAGCACAACTCTGTTAGTGATAATAACCATACATCTACAAGGAAGTCCAGTTAATACAACTATTATTCAAATTTAAGCAGTAACCACTAATGCCAAAGATGAAGAAACTGAAGATTTTTACCAAATTCTGCAGTCTGAAATTGATTACACATGCCATCAAGATGAACTGATAATTACTGGTGATTGGAATATGAAAACTGGAAACAGAAGAAGAATCTGTAGTTGGAAAACACGACCTTAATGATAGAAAAGAAGAGGGAGATCACATGATAGAATTTTGCAAGACTAACGACTTACTCATTGCAAATACCCTTTTCAACAACATAAATGGCAACTCTACATGTGGACCTCACTGGATGGAATACACAGAAATGAAATCAAATACATGTGTAGAAAGATAACAATGAAGAAGTTCAATGTCATCAGTTAGAACAAGGCCAGGGGCTGACTGCAGAAGAGACCATCAATTGCTCATGTGCAAGTTCCAGTTGAAGCTGAAGAAAACTGAAACAAATTCATGAGAGCCAAAGTACAACCTTGATTATATCTCATCTGAATTTAGAGACATCTCAAAATTTGACACACTGAACATTAATAACTGAAGGCCAGAGGAGTTGTGGGAAGACACCAAGAACCTCATACGTGAAGAAAACAAAAGGTCATTAAGAAGGCAGGAAAGAAAGAAAAGACCAAAATGGATGTCAGAAGAGACTCTGAAACTTGTTCTTGACCATAGAGTAGCTAAAGCAAATGGAAGAAATGATGAAGTAAAAGTATATATATATATATATATATAAAAACTCGTTACTGTCAAGTCAATTTCGACTCATAGTGACCCTATCATATAGAGTAGAACCGCCCTATAAGGTTTCCAAGGAGTTGCTGGTGGTTTTGAACTGCCATCCTTTTGGTTAGCACCCAAACTCTCTTAACCACTGCCCCAGCAGGGCTCCATACACACACACACACACACACACACATACATATATATAAATATATATACACCACAAACACACACACATAGGTAGCACAGTGGTTAGAAGCTACACCTGTTAACCAAAAGTTTAGCAGTTTGAATCCACCAGCCATCTGTCAATGGAATATATATATTCTTGGAGTTCGTTGGTGGTCCAAATGGTTAAGCACTTGACAACTACTAGCCAAATAGTTGGCAGTTCAAGCCCACCCAAAGGTCTCTCAGAAGACAGGACTTGTGATCTGCTACCATAATGTCACAGCCTTGAAAACCACATGGGGTCACTATGAGTCAGAATTGACTCAAAGAACTAAAAACAACATTTTAGCCACTTAATGAACCTAGGTTTTTCTGATACCTCTTCATTTGTTTAAAAACTTCTGAAGCATATGAAGTTAGGCAGGCACTGAGCTCACTCTTTAATATTACTCCCCTTATTAACTTTTATTTACTGTATCTATCTATCTAATCTATTATCTATCTACCATCTCTTACCTAACTATGTATACACAGTTTGTATGTAGTGTCCAAGTGCTCACGTTTGCCCATTACTTATCCATTGACTTGGCTTGATGAAACTTAAGTGAGAGTTTTCTCTTTCCTACAGATTTCTGAACTTCAGCTTGCCCTTTAAGCTTCAGCAAGCACAAAGGTAAGAGGATTCTTCCTTCATGCCTTATTCCAAGAACTTGCTGACTGCAAGTGTGTAAAGGACCAGGAATTCTTTGTTAAACCACCCCATTGTGATATCTTCTTACTTTCTCCTGTTTGCTCCACTCCCCCACAAAATTCCTGCTAGCTTTGCTTAAAAACCAGTTGCCATGGGTTTGATTTTGACTCGTGGCCACCCTATAAAAGAAAAGCCTTTTACTCTTTGTTATAAATTGAGTAGTATCTCCCTCCCAAATACCCAAAAACCGAACCCACTGCTGTCAAATCAATTCTGACTCATAGCAACCCTATAGGACAGAGTAGAACTGCCCCACACAGTTCCCTCCCAAATATGTGTTGTAAATTCTAATACCTATACCTGTGCGTACCGGAACCCTGGTAGCTCAGTGGTTAAGAGTTTGGCTGCTAACCAAAAAGATTAGCAGTTCAAATTCACCAGTTGCTCCTTGGAAACCCTATGGGGCATTTCCACTCTGTCCTGTAGGGTCGCTATGAGCCAGAATTGACTCGATGGCATTGGTTTTTTTTTTTGTTGTTGTTGTTGTTTATACCTGTAGATGTAATTGCATTTGGGAATAGGGTTTTCTTTGTTATGTTACTTAGGCCACAACAGTGTAGGGTTTATTTTAAGCTGATCACTTTTGAGATATAGAAAGAGCAGATTTGACACAGAACCAGGCAAGCACAGATGGGGGAAGGTAAATGCCAGGCCACATGAAGATCACCAAGGAGATGTGGAACAGAATTTGAAGAGACAAGGAGTTTCCCCTAGAGCCAGCAAACAGAGAGTATTCTCTTGGATCCAGTACCTTAAATTCAGACTTCTAGGCTTCTGAAATGTGAGAAAATATGTTTCTCTTACAGTCACCCACTTGTAGTACTTCTGTTAGAACAGCACTAGATAAATAACTAAGACACTGTTTAACTTTGAGAAATTTATAGGTTGTACTGTTCTTTATGAAAAAAAAAAGACTCTCCTTATCCTTACTGAAGTCTGGGTTGTTTTTTATTTTACACTAATAAATGTCAGTAATTGACTTATCAAAAAGAGATTTTATTTTAAAGAGTGATTTTTACTCAACAGTTACCAATTTATTTCTTCAGCTCTTTGTATATTCCTGTCGTATGAGTCCTCCGCTTTTAGTTTACTAAAAGTCTCTTTCAATAACTTATTCTTAATTCTCAACCTTCTTAAACTGTTATCTTTTATTATCATACATTGACCAATGTTTTTAACTGATATATAACTTAGCTTCAATCTTCCTCTTTCTTCACTATGGCTACATCCAAAATTACACTATTCTAGCACCTTCAGTCTGCATTCATCTCTGTGTCTCTTCCATTGAGGGTTTTTTCATTTGGTCACAACTGATCAAATTCTCTTCTATTCCTTCCTCTTTTTCTTGGATACATTGCAGCTCTTTTTCATCTGAAGTTTCCTTTCAACAAATATTTCTCTTTCATTCTCTTCTGGAATACCCAATTGATAGCTTGCCATCTTTGTAGATAAACATATAGTCCATGTCCTGACTGTCATTCCAAAATTTTGACCTTTTACTAAAAATGATATTTCCACAAAAATAACATATACCAAATCAAACCCATTGCCATTGAGTCAAGTCTGACTCATAGGGGCCCTGTAGGAGAGAGTAGAACTGCCCTATAGGGTTTCCAAGGATCAGAAGGTGAATTCAAACTGCTGAACTTTTAGCTAGTAGCTGAGCTCTTAACTATACTGTGCCACCAGGGCTCCAAAATAATTTATGCAAACTATTAAAAAACATTAAAGCAATCTAAGCTAATAAAAAAAAAACAGAAAACACAGTGCCAGTGAGTCGATTCTGACTCATAGCGACTGCCTGGCGGATTTGAACTGCAGACCCTTTGGTTAGCAGACGTAGCACTTAACCACTACGCCACCAGGATTTCCGGTGTTACTCCAAGTTCATCTAACCTAATAGACCATTAAAAATAGCCTCTGAAAGCTTTTATAATTTGTATAAAATATGATACTCTCCTCAAAATTTTCTATGCTGAATTACATACTTGATAATATCTTTGGCACTCTTAAGTAGTAGTGGCTTTGAGGCAATTTCACCATCTTGAATATGGATTTTTTTCTCAATGCTGGTATATAAATGATATCTTCACTGTAACTACTTCACGAGATGAAAGTAAATTTGTAAAATAATATATTATTTCCTTTAGTAGCTTTATGGATTCTAAAATTGAAGTGTCAGCAGGTTCTGACTCACTTCTGAAACTATAATATATATTAAAATGTGCTCTTCCTCTTTTTCATACTGAAGGTTACTGTCTTAGTTATCTAGTGCTGCTATAACAGAAATACCACAAGTGAATGACTTTAACAAAGAGAAATTTATTCTCTCACAGTCTAGAAGGCTAGAAGTCTGAATTCAGGGTGCCAGTTCCAGGGGAGGACTTTCTCTATCTGTCAGCTTTGGGGGAAGGTCCTTATCATCAATCTTTCCCAGGGCTAGGAGCTTCTCAGGGCAGAAATCCTAAGTCCGAATGGCACACTCTGCTCCCAGTGCTGCTTTCTGTGTGCCATGAAGTTCCTCTCCTCTCTATTCCCTTCTCTCTCTTATATCTCAAAAGAGATTGACTCAAAATACAATCTAATATTGTAGATTGAGAACTACCTCATTAACATAATTTCCTTTAATCCTGCCTCATTAACAACATAGACGTAGGATTTAGAACACGTAAGAAAATCACATCAGGTGACAAAATGGTGGACAACCACACAATATTGGGAATCACGGCCTAGCGAAGTTGACACGTATATTGGGAGGGGACACAATTCAATTCACAATACTCTGTCTTTTGGCCCCCCAAAATCCATGTCCTTGTCACCTTTAAAACACATTCACCCATCATACCATAGCAAAAGACTTAAATCCATTCCAAGTCCAAAATTCCTCTCCATCTGTGAAAGCTAAAATACTAGTTATCTGCTTCCAAGGTACAGTGGTAGAAAAGTCACAAGCTAGACATTTCCATTAGAAATGGGAGAAATTGGAGGGAGAGAATGGACAATAGGCAGCAATCAAGTCAGCAGAACACATTACTTTGATTCTCAAGGCTTAAAAATAATCCTCTGTTCTCTGAGACCATTTAGACAATGATCCTGCCCTCCAGACTCTGGGGGTTGGCCATACTCTTCAGATTCTTGGCAGAGACCCCTCAGCCCTGTGCTTCAGCTCCACCTTCTAGTTGCCCATTGGAATGACAACTCTGCTCCCTCACATTTGGGTAGCCCCTTTCTCCTAGTCCATCTGAGTGGTGACTGCACCCCTTCAGCCCCAACAGGCCCTATTCTTCTGCCCCTTGTACATGGCAGCCCTGCCCACCTCAGCTTTGGGCAGTAGATCTGGGCCCATCTCATGGCACTCACAATAGGTAGCCTCACACTCTTGAACTGAGTTGGTGAAGATCTAAATCTTTGAAACCCTGGAGGCTGTGGCCTTGTCCTTTGAAACCCTAGAGGTCATGGCTCCATCCTTTGAGACCACAGAGGTCATAACCCCACCCTTTGAGACTGAAGCAGCTCTGCTTCCTGTGCTCCTTGTCTCTTCAGTTTCTATTTCCTAGTTCCTTGGCTTCTCAGCCCCTCAGGCCCTTGGGCCAGCCTGCATCTGCCCTGCTTGGGCAAGTGTTACAAAGCTCTTTAGTTCCACCAATAAGTAACCAGGGTCACCACCTCTGTCAGGAAGTCTTCTGTGCAAAGGCGCTCGGCTCTCTTGCTCCATGGGTCAGCTCCAGCACTGTCTTGTGCTGGTCTCCTGGTTCTGCTACTGCTGTTTCTCTGCTGCTTCTCCTTGCCATCTACACCATCTCCAGCGTAATAGCTCTTTTCACTTCCTTCTTAGTCCTCACCAGAATTGTCTTTGATACACATAATTCCACCAATAGTCTCTTCAAAGCAATCTAGGCTTTTATTGTTAGGCACTTTAAAACTCTTCCAGCCTCTACCCATTCACAGTTTTAAAACTACTTGTACATTTTAGTTATCTGTTAGAGCAGCACCCCACTCTTCTGGGAAAGCAAAACCAGTGAAGCATCTATATCTATCTATGAATATGATGGCACTGGGTTTTTATACAGAGAGAGAGAGAGATCAAGGAAAGTCCCAAATCCATAGTGAGGCTAGAAGCTTCTCTCAACTCACATAGCTGCAGGGGCTGACGAGCCCAAGATCCAGACCTTACAGGCTGAAGAATCCCAAGATCAGCAGCTAAGCTGCTAGCTCATGTCCCAACAAGTAGAGGTCAGATGAACAGGAGCCATCTTCAGGATCCAGAGCAAGCAAAAGCCCGAAAGTCTTGCCAGAAAGTCTACCTATATTGGATGCAAGCCACACCCCCAGGAAACTCTTTCAACTGATTGGCTACTGACAAATCCCATCATGTAGGTGCTTACATCATGATATGACTGCTAAACTACATCATAACTAGAAAACCACAGAGAGTCATGGTCCAGTAAAGTTGACAGACAACCTTAACGATCACGGTTATATTAGCAAGGTGACAATCACATGATTTCTTAAATATAAAAAAATTGTTTCCTAAATATGGGTCAACTGACCACTTGCATCAGGCTCACATATGAGGTGTGTATGTTCTAAATACAAAGCCCTGGGCTCCATACAAATCTACTCAATTATTTCTTGGGATGGGCTTGAATCTTTGTGTTTTTATAGGCTCCCAGGTGATTTCTCTCATGTATCTTAGAGAATGAGGATCATTGATAATGAGGAATAAATGGGGATATTTTTAGCACCACTTGCATGTTCACCTTCTCAGACAAATGCAATAAAAATAATTTTACTCATATCCACTACTATGTTTAGTTTCTTGTGAGTGAATACTACCAGCGAGATAGCATACTCAGCTCTCTATCAAGCTAGAAAAGGCACGTAATATTTATAATGTTTTTCAATCACTGAAATTCTCCACAGCCAGCTTTCTCAAATTTCTCAACACCTGTTGGTAAAATCTCACATGGCAGCTCCATCCCTGCCACTGCAGGGTGGAGCTGCAGAGACAGCAGTAGTAGCTACAAGATCACATATTGGCAATCAATGCCCTGTTCAAATACTGGGAAAGGGAAGTGCTATAGGTTTCAGTTCTTCCACCAAAATCCACGTAGCTCTGCCTTAGTAGCACCTTTTCTCATACCACCTGGAATCCCAGCACAAATCTTCCCATGGGGCATCACCATGTTCTCAAATAAACCACCCATCTGAATATTTGTTTTGAAAATTAGATGAAATTTATACTCTATTCATAAAAATCTACATACATAAAAGTTTGCATGTGACTCAGTATATTCACCCTCTGGGTAAGTTTCAGTGCTCTATATTTCTCTGAAATGATCTGTAAATTTTTCTGACTTGTTACTTGTCCTTGCATTCTATATTAAGAACTATATTTTGGATTCTATTTTGAGCCTCTGCAAAGTTAAGATTTTTATCTTATTTTACTGATTTCTTGCTTGGGCCAGTCATTTCACCTGTCTTAGCCTACATTTCATCATGTGGAAATAATCTTTAAGGTCATCTTCAGGCTTCAAAATCTATGAATTCAATTATTTGTTGTATCCTAGCATATAACAAGATGATGTATTAATATGCTTTAGTTAGTGTTGAATTACCCAAATGGAAGTCTAAACACATGATTAGTTTCAAAACAGAGGTTCCAAAATATTTTGGGGAACAATTTAGATAATAAAATTTTTCTAAAAGAAGTCATTATGGCAAATAAACCCCTATTGTGGTATTTTGTTCTTATCAAGGTTTAAAATATTTGTTTATTAAATTATAAATGACTGTAGGAATTTACACAACATTTTCAAGTGTAGGGCACCTAAAATGCTTAATTATACTATTATGGGTTGATTCCTTGTCCCCCCAAAATATCTGTCAACTTGGCTGGGCCATGATTCCCAGTATTGTGTTGTTGTCCTCCATTTTGTGACTGATGTAATTTTCCTATGTGCTGTAAATCCTAATCTCTGCCTATGGTTAATGAGGGCATATTAGATTATGTTAAAGAGAATTAGGGTGGGATGGAACAGCCTTACTCAGGTCACATCCCTAATCCAATGTAAAGGGAGTTTCCCTGGGGAGTGGCCTGTATCACCTTTTATCTTACAAGAGATAAAAGGAAAGGGAAGAGAGCAGAGAGTTGAGGACCTCATACCACCAAGATACAAGGGCCAGGAGAGTAGCGCCTCCTTTGGATCCAGGGTCCCTGTGCTGAGAAGCTCCTTGACTGGGAAGACTGATGACAAGAACTTTCCTCCAGAGCCAACAGAGAGAAAGCTTTCCCCTGGAGCTGCCACCCTGAATTTGGATTTCTATTCTACTAGACTGTGAGGGAATAAACGTCTTTTTGTTAAAGCCATTCACTTGTGGTATTTCTGTTATAGCAGCCCTAGGTAACTAAACCCATACATATGCTAATTTTTCATGAATATACTGTATTCAGTCATCTGTTCTTGGATTACATCAATATTGACAGATGATATGAATACAATGATTGGCATTGGTTATTTAATTTAAAATAGGTGCTCTAACCACCCTGACTCAATATTGAGTTTTATGTCATTCTGTGTGGGAAGAGTCCTTATAGAATTGTTTTTTATAAGTTAGCAGACCAGTTACCCTACTATCGAATAGGTGGCCATTACCACATGGTACTGTTTCTGTATAAAGTAGGCCAAATGTGATTAGCTAAAATTATACAGGTTTCAATTATAAGATGGACATAATGGATTGATGGAATTTGGGAGGAGGTAGTTCTTCAGATGACACAAAGAACTGTAGTTCCAGCCCATTTCTCTCCCCCGTTAGAATCCTCAGGCTTTGGAACAAATTATACCCTCAACCCAAAACTGGATATTTTAGAAAATATACATTGGTGTTAGAATCAACAAAACATGGTGGTTTTGCAGATATAAGACAGAAGAGTAAAACATGACTAAAAGTCTCCTACTTTGAGTTACTGTTGGAATTCTCAGAGATAAATAATAAAAAAGAAGCAGTTTGGGGAAGAAAAAAAGGTCTAAATTATGAATGATTTTATGCACACAGATTTGTAAGATTTATGTATCAGAACAATCTATTAGCAAAACCCTCTCACACTTTAAAAAAAATTGAGTTATGATTCTCAAGTCCAAAATTCATGCTTAGGAACTCCTTGGGGACTCGATTCTATATGTAGTTCTTCAATTTAAAGACAGTTAAGGACGTATATAATCAAGCTTCATCACCATAAATTAGATTATTATTATCATTATTTTTAATACAGAGAGTAGCTGGGTGTTATACATGTAGGTGCCAGTAGACTGGAGGCAAAGGACTGTGGGAACATACATGTTAGGAGAGAGGAGAAAGAGGAGCAAGTTTTGCTTAAACATATTCTTGTTTTTCAGGAAGGCTCATCAGAGCAACTGTTTCCTTAATTTTTTTCATTTATTAAAGCAATCTATACCTGTGTATGGAAACCCTGGTGGCATAGTGGTTAAGTGCTATGGCTGCTAACCACGAGGTCAGCAGTTCGAATCCACCAGGTGCTCCTTGGAAATTCTATCGGGCAGGTCTACTCTGTCCTATAGGGTCACTATGAGTTGGAATCAACTTGACTGCAGTGGGTTTTGGTTTTTTGGTTTATATCTGTGTATAAATGTAAATTATGTATATATATGTATACACACACATATATATATATGTAAAAGGGAGCCCTGGTGGCACAGTGGTGAAGTACTCTACTGGTAATCAAAAGGTAGGTGGTTGGAACCCACCAGCTGCTCTGAGGAAGAAAGATGCCACAGTCTGCTTCCGTAAAGATTACAGCCTTGGAAACCTTTTGGGGCTGTTCTACTCTGTTCTATAGGGTCACTGTGAGTCAGAATTGGTTTGCCAGCAATGTTTTTTTTTTGTTTTTATATATAGTTATATAATTATAAATGTGGATTTTAGGGGAAGAAATGTTGGTTTGAAGTGTGTTGTAGAAAACACTAGCTTAAAAAATCTATAATCTTGCATTTGCCAAGGTGTGTTCTTGGGATGAGGACACGAATGATAGACATGAGGGAATTTAGTGGAACTCTTTAAAGGCAAGGTTTAACCTCTACTTCCAGTGAAGAAGAGATGAGAATGCCGAAGACACAGATTTTTATATGAATATTTTACCATGCCGTATAAAAGCAATACCATAGACAATGTCTCTACAATTTGTCTTTCTTTCTTTTGTTTACTGTGAGCTTTGTAACCTGAACTTTAAGATATTTGCCCTCTGTGGATGTTCATGCTTAAAATAAAATTTTGCTTAGTTATGTGGTATGACATTGTTTTAAAAACCCTTGTATTTTAAAATTTCTCCTTTTAGTAGTTCCTATTACAGAATATTTTTTAAATTTACTATGCTGTATTTGCATATTATCTTGTTATTACATGGTTTTGTACATGAATGCAGATTAAAGTACATTTTTAAAATGGATTCTAGTTCCAAGTGACAGTTCATACAGTTAAAAGAGAAAGTTCCTAGAGTACTTATACCACTGACATTGTAAAATGTCACATTAGGCATCAGGTTCTATTTTTTAATACCTGTTTTTCTCTTAATAGTCAAACACGACAACAACAACCACATCAGCAACAACAGGTCATTGTGTACTGCCTTATTGACTCTGACATGCATTTTTATTAAGACATATAAATATTTGGCTTATGACTGCACATTTATGTGGAGGTCATTTTGTACAAATTTTATTTGGGAATATCCTGTCTAGTATGAGTAGGCAGTTTTAAATTTCCACTGCTCATAAATCATTCATACACTCACTTCTTGTCCATTTCTGTTTTGTTTATTTAGCACTGTAATGCTGTGATGAACATTATTGAAAGGACAGAGGTTCTTTGTCACAAGGGAGACAAATTCTGGAATGAAAGGTTGTAATCATAACTTTGGAGTTTCTTCAAAAGTATAGATGAGCCCAATGACTACATTGTCGGGAAAGTTATTACCATGAGCACCAAAATCCATTTGCGACTGGACTTAACATTACACAAAGGTGATGTTCACATTAGCATGTTATTTATTTTCACTCTTAATCAGTCCTGTATTGACAGTGTTTTGTGTTACTGATTACATTAAGCCTCAGTTGTGAAGTAAGACTAAATAACATACCTAAAATTTTTAAAACTAAATATATTGATCCTTTTTTGAGAGACATTGTTTTATTTTTCAGAAGCACAGTAGCCCTTAGAATTTTTAACAATACCTCAATGAATGACTATCATTAAGTAAGACCAAAATAATTACCTATAGTTAGCTATCAGGCCTCATCAAAGATTCTTTTAACATGTTCTAAGAAGCACTACTGCATTTAAGGGAGAAAATAAGCCCTTTAAAAAATAAAACTAAAAGTAAAAAAAGAATGTAGTTTGCAATCTGTATCATTTAAAGTATGTGTTAGATAAAAGTGATCTCTTTGCTTCTGTTTACTTATTGAATTAAATATATTGGTTGGTTTAATTTTTTTGTATTCTAGCAAAAGAACTATAATGATTTGAAATAGGTCATTTACAAAGGGTTCATGCAGTCAGTAACTTGAAATTAACTAACTTTTCCTTTTCCCTTTTTTAGGTTGAATCGTATGAAAATGTGAATTTTTATTCAAAAAAATGATTGGTGTTTGGCAATTTCCTATAGCCAACTATATATTAGTAGAAAATAATGTGAAAAGTCTTTGTGATTTTGGAAACTTTCTCTTTGCCTGAATATTGGGGACAAGCAGGCTAAATTTTGTATAAAACAAGTCATGTATTACCTATTCCCTATCCAGTTATTTTCCTAAAGTAACTTCTAAATATAATACAAACTGGGTTTTAAAATATGTCAAATAATACGCTGAATGCTAACATAATTATTTTGTTTAGATTAGATATTCTTAATTTTATTATGCCTAGCTTTTTTTTTTTTTTTTTAATCACAGAGGAACAAAAAAAGCTACAGAAGTATTCTTTCCAGAACTCTTCCTATTGGAACAACCTTACACAATAATAAGAGCCTTGGTGGCACAGGGGTTAAGAGCTCGGCTGCTAACCAAAAGTTTGGCAGTTCGAATCCACCAGCCACTGCTTGGAAGCTCTGTGGGGCAGTTCTACTCTGTCTTATAGGGTAGTTATGAGTCGGAATCCACTTGGTGGCAACAGATTTGATTTTTTTTGGTTAACACGATAATAAAATACAAAATCGTATACAAGTAGTCCCGCAGCGACTCCATCATAGGTCAGTTCTGACTTAAGGCAAATATCTTTTTTTTCAAAAAAATCATTATTATTGCCTTTTATTATCAGTATCTTTATAAATCCTGTCTTTGTCTTTGGGGGTTGGAAACATTGCATATAAACTTACAGATACATTTTAATAAATACATTAAAAAATAGACACATCATAAAAATTTGCTCCAACAATAAAGAGTTGACATTTTGTCAGTTGTAGTAATAGCTTCACATGTGGAATGTTCTGGATCATGTGAATCATCCCTGGGAATGGGGATGGTGTTTCTAGTTAAAAAATTAGTGAGAATTGTCTGTATGGTCCTTTCCTTTTTTTCTTCATATATTTCATGATAACGTCTCACTGCTTCCTGAATCTGCCTAGTGATTACAGCAAAGTGATCAATGTTTAGGTCCATGTTTTCAAGCAACTGAAGCCCCTGATTTAGTTTAGAAAAAATCCCACCAAATTCTTTCGCTGTAAATTTTTTTTGACAACTTCTCTCCCTCCTCGTCCTCATTATTTCTTTCTTCTTCAAAATACTTTAAGTACTGATCTGCAAATTACCCATCTTCTTGATGTATGAGCTGGTCTTCATCGGTAATACCAAGTTCTATATTCAAGACTCTTGCCATACCAACAATTTTTCCACTCATCTCTTCAATCATATTATCCTGATCGAAATGTTAACGTAACTCAGCAATTTTCCCACATCTCCTGTATGCGTTTTCTGGCAACTTCCTCCCAGGAAGATGCAAAGTTCTGGATACAAGGATGGTCTTAGGGGCAGTTTGTCATAACTCAGATATGCAACAAGTCAGGGACTACCCGTACATATAAAAATATGCATCCTTTTTGTATCTAGATGTGGAAAATTTTAGAAGATCTTTGCATGGTTTTCCTTTTTGTTAAAGTAGTGGTGTTGATATAGTAAAGAATTTAGGTAAGAACAATTCTGAATAAACCTTTCACACAATGTTAATGTTTAGATTTGCTTTTATGTGTTTTTTGATTGTTTTAAATATCATAGTTCTAGCAATAACACAGAGGACGTTTGGAGTGTGCTCAGAACTGATGAGGGAAGCTATCAAGTTTCTTACAAGTGTTTATCAGTACCTACTTTTTAATAAGTGGTAGGCCTTATGCTATGCACTAAGATAGACATGGCTCCCACCCTCACAGGTGGAAAGTAGGTAATTGAGAATGACTCTGGGATTCATTCCATCGAAGACTGTGTCGATTATATTGCCATTAGCCTAGAATGGAATACCAGTGAAGGTATTTGTAGAAAACAATTTGGGCATATTGAATTTCACATATTTTTATAAGCTATATATTTTTTATAAGCTATGAGTCAGAATCAACTCCATGGCAATGAGTTTGGAGCAGTTAGAGTTAATTTCTAAACTGAGGGAAAAGATTTTAATTGGAAATATAAGATATAGGAGGCATTGCTTATAAATTATACATGATGTCATAAAACTAGGTGAGCTCATCCAGGAAGAAGATGCCAAAGAAGAAGTAAAGAGAATCAAGGATGGAATCTTAGTAATGAGTGATAAATTTTAAGAAGCAAGTTTAAGAAGGCATTAAAAAAGAAAACTGAGAAGGAATAATCAGATTTAAAAAAAAAAAAAAAAACTAGAGAGAATGGTAACCTGCTTACACAGTCCTAGAGAAATAATCTTAAGGAATGAGGGATATAAAATATTTTCCAATGCTATTGAGATGTGTACGATAAGGAAAAAAAAAAAAGAATTAGGAACTACTCTGGATCAAAATTATGGTCCGTAAGGAAAACATTTTCATGGATTGAAGAAGGCAGCATAGCATAATAATTAAAAGCATAGGCTGGAGCTAAACTATCAGAAATAAAATTCTTACATGGTCTGTGTGACATTTAATAAAGTATTTAATCTATCTGGGCCTTCGTTTTCTTATCTGCTACTGTTGATTTTAGGTGCCATCGAGTGAGTTCCGACTCATGGCGACCTTACGTACAACAGAATGAGATGCTGCTGGACCCTGCACCACCCTCAAAATCATCGCTGTATTTGAGCCGCTTGTTGCAGCCACTGTGTCAATCTGTTACGAGGGGATACTAACACCATTTTATACAATGACGTAAGACTTAAGAGAATTAAATATAAATGATTCTTATTACAACAAAATGATGATTGGGTGTAATTTAAGGAAATAGAGATGTCAGATATGGCATATCCCTTTCAAGTTTCCTATATTTTCTCCTTTGAATTTTGTGTTAATACTATGTGTTTTCACCAATGAAGACATGTTAATTAAAAGACCAAATTAGAACTTTTGTTATGAATTATGGACTTTGATACCCATTATCTGGGATCCTGTATGTCCCAGCAGCCTCTGGATGATATAAATCCTGCAGATATGAGTCAATGATAAAATCTTTTTTTATTTCTTGAAAATTTGCAAAACATAAGGTAAAACATGAAGTGCCTGGCAATACATTTTATTCTAGTCCCCTTCTTCTTAGCCTTTTTGTTATTTTTCATGAAACTTTTTAAAACATGGTACAATGCATTCTTCTTTGCTGCAAAAGCCGTTCTTACAGCCCAAATAGATAAAGCCAAGGGATTTTTTTTTTTTTTTAAATCAGGAAAATTATCACTACAATGCATTCTTCATTACTGCAAAAGCAGTACTTAGAGGGAAAATAAAAAAAAAAAAGGAATTTGAATCTCCGGAAAATCACTACTATTATGTATTCTTTATTATAACAAAAGCGATACTAACAGCTAAGAAGCAGAAACAGCTGCCCTGGAACACTGCAGAACCGCTCACAGCAGTGCATTCCACCTGCTACTTGTGGAAACGATGATTGGGCTCTAAGCTTGAATTCAAGGTAAGAATAATTTATAAGAGTGCAAATTTCTTGAAAAGTACCACTGCCATGCCTTATTCCTTATTGGAAAGGCATTATTTAGTGTTCAGAAGCCAGAAAAGAAGGGGACCAGTAACACCTGAAAACAAAGAATGGTATAAAGAAGCAAATGGCCACTATGAATAAAGACTGGCAATAGCTTATTCTCACTATAAGTACATTCTCCCAGAGAACATAGTAAGGTTCATCTCACAGAAACAAAGACAAATATTTCACACGCACACTGTCTCTCATGGACACATCTCTTTTTATATCTATTCAGGGACTAAAATCACCAGTGATGCAAGTTTTCCACTTCATAGGTGTTTTTCCTCATTTTGTTTTTAGAGTAGTCTAGAACTCAGACTATAAGTAAGCCCTCTCATTTTATGTATGTATACATTTTTGATACACTTGAAAGAAGGATAAGACAAGTGGAGAGGAAGAATAGGGTAATGATGTAATGATGTATACAATTATTAAACTGAAGTCTTTGGTTTTCAGAGAAGTCAAAGTGAACAGGGAATCACGTGGATCAAAGTTTACCTTATACACTGCCCCCATCCCTTACAACTTCTACTAGTGCAAGCTGACTTAGGCCATTTTTTTTTTCTGATAATTGTTATGTCCTTTTAGTAAGTAACAATATTCTTAGATAGTTCGATATAGGTGGGAACTACATTTCTTCTGCTTATTACCTCTGTACAAGTGGCATGGTACAATAAAGTCTCCAGTGGAAACTTGCAGTCAGTAAAAAGTTATTAACAAGCAAATGACAACAGGTATATAACCATTCATATAAGATCAGTCAGCTACTTGCTCTATTTTCTTGTAGGTCCTCTGTTAATAAACCCTTTGTAAATGTATCAATTTGAGGAGGAAACAGCAATATTCAAATAATAAGATCAGAAAAACTCAGTTGCCCCTTTTGAGGAAAAATGTCACTATATTGTTCTGAAGTAAAATTAATTGATGATGAAAAATTTCTACACATTTCACTAAAAAATAAAATGATGACTTAACTATGATGTAGGGGAGAGAGAAAGAAATCCTATAGTATAAGCATATATAAATTTTAGTTATGACTGCAAGAAGACATCAAAAATTAAAAGTAGTCAGGTACTGAATTGCTGTGCTGAGGGCTGTGAGGACCATGGTCTCAGGGAACATCTAGCTCAATTAGTATAACATAGCTTATAAAACAAAATGTTCTACATTCTAATTTGGCCTCAGTGATAGGAACAATGCTGGAGATCAAATGACATAATTTTGCATTACCAACGACTTCTTCAATGCAAATACCTTCTTATACCAACACAAACTGAGACTATATACATGGACCTCACTAGAAGGAACACACAGGAATCAAATAGACCACATCTGTGGAAAGAGACAATGGAAAAGCTCAGAATCATCAGTCAGAACAAGGCCAGGGGCCACCTGTGGAACAGACCATCAATTGCTCATATGCAAGTTCAAGCTGAAACTGAAGAAAATCAGAGCAAGACCACGAGAGCCAAAATATGACCCTGAGTATATCCCACCTGAATTTAGAGACCATCTCAAGAACAAATTTGACACATTGAACACTAGTGACCGAAGAACAGAAGAGTTGTAGAATGACATCAAGGACATCATCCATGAAAAAAGCAAGAGGTCATTGAAAAGACAGGAAAGAAAGAAAAGACCAAGATGGATGTCAGAGGAGACTCCGAAACTTGCTGTCGAATGTCGAGTGGCTAAAGCAAAAGAAAGAAATGATGAAGTGAAAGAACTGAACAGAAGATTTCAAAGGGCATCTCGAGAAGACAAAGTATTATAATGACATGAGCAAAGGGCTAGAGACAGAAAACCAAAAGGGAAGAACGCACTTGATGTTTCTCAAACTGAAAGAACTGAGGAAAAAATTCAAGCCTCGAGTTACAACAGTAAAAGATTCTATGGGGAAAATATTAAATGACACAAGAAGCATCAAAAGAAGATGGAAGGAATACACAGACTCATTACACCAAAAAGAATTAGTCAATGTTCTACCATTTCAAGAGGTAGCAAATGATCAGGAACCAAAGGTACTAAAGGAAGAAGTAGAAGCTGCTCTGAAGGCATTGGCAAAAAACAAGTCTCCAGGAATTGACAGAACATTGAATGAGATGTTTCAACAAATGGATGCAGCCCTGGAGGTGTTCACTCGTCTATGCCAAGAAATATGGAAGACAGCTCCCTGGCCAACTGACTGGAAGTGATCCATATTTTTGCCTCCTTCAAGGAAAGTGATCCAACCAAATGTGGAAATTATAAAACAATATCATTAATATTACACGCAAGCAAAATTTTGCTGAAGATCGTTCAAAAAAAGCTGCAGCAGTATATGAACAGGGAACTGCCGGAAATTCAGGCCAGTTTCAGAAGAGGATGTGGAAACAGGGATATTACTGCTGACGTCGGGTAGATCCTGGCTGAAAGCAGAGAATACCAGAAGGATGTTTACCTGTGTTTTATTGACTATGAAAAGGCATTCGACTGTGTGGATCATAGCAAATAATGGATAACATTGCAAAGAATGGGAATTCCAGAACACTTAATTGTGCTCATGAGGAACCTGTGTATAGATCAAGAGGCAGTTGTTCTGACAGAACAAGGGGACACTGATTGGTTTAAAGTCAGGGAAGGTGTGCGTCAAGGTTGTATCCTTTCACCATACCTATTCAATCTGTATGCTGAGCAAATAATCCAAGAAGCTGGACTATATGAAGAAGAACGGGGCATCAGGATTGGAGGAAGACTCATTAACAACCTGCATTATGCAGATGACACAAGCTTGCTCTCTGAAAGTGAAAAAGACTTGAAGCACTTACTAATGAAGATCAGAGATCACAGCCTTCAGTATGGATTGCACCTCAACATAAAGAAAACAAAAATCCTCACAACTGAGTCAATGAGGAACATCTTGATAAAAGGAGAAAAGATTGAAGTTGTCAAGGATCTCATTTTGCTTGGATCCACAATCAACAGCCATGGAAGCAGAAGCCAAGAAATGAAACAACACATTCCATTGGTAAATCTGCTTCAAAGGACCTCTTTAAAGTGTTGAAAAGCAAAGATGTCACCTTGATGACTAAGGTGCACCTGACCCAAACCATGGTATTTCAATTGCATCATATGCATGTGAAAGCTGGACAATGAATAAGGAAAACTGAAGAAGAATTGATACTTTTGAACTATGGTCTTGGTGAAGAATATTGAATATAATATGGACTTCCAAAAGAATGAACAAACCTGTCTTGGAAGAAGTACAACCAGAATGCTCCTAAGAAGTCAGGATGACAAGACTGTATCTTACATACTTTAGACATGTTGTTAGGAGGGATCAGTCCCTGGAGAAGGACATCATGCTTGGCAAAGTACAGGGTCAGCAGAAAAGAGGAAGACCCTCAGTGAGGTGGATTGACACAGTGGCTGCAACAATGAGCTCAAGCATTACAATGATTTTAAGAATGGCAAAGGACCAGGTAGTGTTTAGTTCTGTTGTGCATAGGCATTGAGCCAGAACTGACTCAATGGCACCTAACAACAAAAACAAAAAGTCTGTTCAAAGAAATCTCAAATATCTCTTAGTCTTAGCTGAGTATAAAAACTTTCTGAACTTAGGCTGATTAAAATTTACTTTTACTTCAAAGTCACTTTTTATTCCAGTTAATGCTTTCTACAAAGATTGTCAACATGTTCCATATAATGACTTAAATTTCCAATTACACATAAAGCCATACTGAACTTTAATTGGTAAAGTTGAAAGAAAAAATTAAACCTGTACCTCTTAATATATTTTGAAGAGATGGCATTGAAGTTATTGTTCATTTTATCACTCAGCATCCTTTTTAATAAAGACATATTCAAGAACTTAATATTCTATTTCAAAGGAAGAAAAGTTATACATTTTCTTGACTTTGAAGTCCTTTTTTACTTTTCTATTGTAGACCTTACAACTTTATTTCTTTTTGTCATAACTATTGGAAATTTAGAGACACGTTTTTACTATTATCAACCATTTCTGATTTTATTACGCTTTTTTTGTCATATTATCCACATTGATAAGTGCTCAACTACTATCTGAAAGACTGATGGTTTCAACCCACCCTGAGGCACCTCATAAGACAGACGTGGTGATCTGTTTCTGAAGGGTCCCAGCCTTGAAAACATTAGTTCTACTTTGCACACGTGGGTTCACCATGAGCCAGAGTCAAGTCTATGGCAACTAACGACACGATATAATCTGCTGTCTTTAATATCCTTGTTTACTTACTATATACATATTTATTTAATGAAGTATAAACCATGCCATATCATTATATCATTTTGCAGCACACAATATTTTAATGAATTGGTTATTTGATTCTAAATAATTGTTCATTACCAAGAAATAAAACATTTTGGGTGGGGATACAGACCCAATCAGGCATGTCAGTAATGCTGTTGTCATAAACAGAGAACATCCCGTGGAGCCAGCCATCTGTTTACAGGTGTATACTTTTGAAAGCACATTTTTCTTAGACAAGTTACCTTCTTTGAGCCAGAGCGTTTGGATAAAACAGGAAGAGAAAATGGTGAGGTTACCTGGCCACCCTGTGAAACTGAACCAAACCTCATGAAAAGTAAAATAACACGGACTAGCTGGATAGGGCTTCCTTTCCTACTGTGGAATACAGTATCACATTAATTCTTTATCATATATGTTTCAAAATAGTGAAATTTGAACTATAAGTTCATTATACATCTCTGGACTTGTGTTAGATAAAAATAATAAAATATTACAGTCATCCCTTGGTATCCATGGGGGACCGGTTCAAGGACACCTCACGGATACCAAAATCCTAGGATGCTCAAGTCTCTTATATAAATTGGTACAGTGTTTGTATTATATAAATTGATGCGGTATTTGTATATAACCTATGCACAGCCTCCCTTATAATTTAAATCATCTCTAGATTACATACAGTACCTAGAACAATGTAAATGCTATGTAAATTGTTGTTATACTGTATTGTTTAGGGGATAATGACAAGGTGCAAGGTGAACAGTGCTCACACAACTAGTGCTGGGCATGAAATGGTGGAAGGCCACAACAAGGTATGCCTATATATCACCGCATTTTCGTGGTGGGTTCACTGTAGCGCTTGGCATAGAAAATTCAAGTTTTATTTTTTGGAACTTTCTTTAATTATTTTTGATCCATGGTTGCTTGAATCTGCAGATGCAGAACCCTTGGATAAGGAAGGCCAATGCTGTATTTTCTTCAGAAAATTCCATTAAAAAATTCATTGCTGTTTTCCTATACTTTGTTTTATAAAAATAATTAAATCCATTTATTCTTAACAAATACATATATTGATTGCCTTCTGTGATTAAAGCCAGTACTAGCCAATAGGAACTTAGTGGTCAATTAAAAAAAAAAAAAAAAGTTTAATTGCCTCAGAGCTTATATTTTTATATTCTAATTTCACAAGCTGAAAGAACTGAAGAAAAAATTCAAGCCTTGAGTTGCAATATTGAAGGATTCTGTGGGGAAAATATTATACAATGCAGGAAGCACCAAAAGGAGATGGAAGGAATACACAGAGCCCTTGTACCAAAAAGATTTAGTCAACATTCAGCCACGTCAGGAGTTAACACTGATCAAAAACTGATAGTACTGAAGGAAGAGGTCCAAACTCCACTGACGACATGGCTCCAGGAACTGACGGAATGCCAATTGAAATGTTTCAGCAAACAGATGCAACTCTGGAAGCACTCACTTGTCTATACTAAGAAATTGGAAGAGAGCAACCTGGCCAGCTGACTAGAAGAGATTCGTATTTATGCCCATTCCAAAGAAAAGTGATCTAACAGACTGTGGAAATTATTGAATGATATCATTAATACCACACACAAGTAAAATTTTGCTGAAGATCATTCAAAAACCATGGCAGCAGTACATCGACAGAACTGCCAGAAATTCAAGCTGGATTCAGAAGAGGACATGGAACCAGGGATATCATTGCTGCTGTTAGCAGGATCCTGGCTGAAAGGACAGAATACCAGAAAGAGGTTTACCTGTGTTTACCTGTGTTTTGACTGTGTGGACCATAACAAACTATGGATAACATTGTGAAGAATGGGAATTCCAGAACACTTAATTGTGCTCATATGGAACCTGTACATAAACCAAGAGGCAGTTGTTTGAACAGACCAAGGGTATAAAAAAATGTGTGGTTTAAAGTAAGAAAAGTATAAGTCAGGGCTGTATTCTTTCACCATACTTATTCACTCTGTATGCTGAGCAAATAATCTGAGAAACTCAACTATATGAAGAAGAACGGGGCATCATGATTAGAGGAAGACTCATTAACAACCTGGGCTATGCAGGTAACACAACCTTGTTTGCTGAAAGGGAACAGGACTTGAAGCACTTACTGATGAAGATCAAAGACCACAGCCTTCAGTATGGATTACATTTCAATACAAAGAAAACGAAATTCTCACGACTGGCCCAATAAGCAACGTCACGAAAAATGGAGAAAAGATTGAAGCTGTGAAGGATTTTATTTGGATCCACAATCAACGCCCAAAGAAGCAGCAGTCAGGAAATCAAATAACACATTGCATTGGGTAAATGTGCTACAAAAGAACTCTTAAAAATGTTTAAAAAGCAAAGATATCACCTTAGGACTAAAGTCACCTGACCCAAGCCATGATGTTTTCAATTGCCTCATATGCATGTGAAAGCTGTTCAATGAATAAGGAAGACCAAAGAAGAATTGATGCCATTAAATTATGGTGTTGGCAAAGAATACTGAATATACCATGGGCTGACAAAAGGATGAACAGATCTGTCTTAGAAGAAGTACAGTCAGAATGCCCCTTAGAAGCAAGGATAGTGATTAAGTCTCACGTACCTTGGACATGGTATCAGGAGGGACCAGTCCCTGGAGAAAGACATCATGCTTGGTAAAGTAGAGGGTCAGGGAAAAAGAGGAAGACTCTCAATGAGATGGATTGACACAGTGACTGCAACAAGGGGCTCAAGCATAACAATGATTGTGAGGATGGTGCAGGACCCAGGCAATGTTTTGTTCCGTTGTACATAGGGTCATTATGAGTGAGAAGTGCCTCAATGACACCTAACGACAATAACAACAATAGGAGAAACAGACAATAGAGCATCAAAAGTAAATACATATTTATGTATAATATATATATATATATATATATATATATATATATATAGTAATGAAAAGCACCACACAGGAAATTTAAAAAGAGTGCTATGATATATTGCTGAATTGATCCCTTCAGATAGTGTGGACAGGGGAGAAGTTTCTACAGAGTTAATATTTAAGTGTAAAGCTAAGTATTTTGAAAAAAAAAAAAAAAGATCCATAAGGAGCATTGTAGGCATTAGGAACAAATTTGGTAACAATATTGATGTTTTGGAGAAATAAAGAGCAGAATTTGTTGGCTTAAAAGTAGTGCCAGGATAGAGATGCCTTCTACTTAGTTGGAGAGGTTAATTGATGCCCAGTCATGTGTAAAATAGGATAAGGAGTATGGCTATTATTCTATATAGATTGGGAAGTAATTAGAGAGCAATAAGCATGACAATAGCATGTTTTTGATTTATGTTTTAAGAAAACTACTCTAGATTTTGTGATGGTAACTTATGATAAGAAGAGAAGTATATATTCATGGGGGACCTGTTGGGAAGCTATTGATATAATCAATGAAAAAGAAGATAGTATCTTGGGCTAAGATGGTAGTAGTTGATACAGAAAGTAGATGGATTAGGACAATGCTACCCTGGTGTCTTAGTGATTAAGAGCTAACCAATAGCACAGCAATTGAAATCCACCAGCCACTCCTTGAAAATTTTATGGGGCTGTTCTACTGTGTCCTATAGGGTTGCAATGAATAGGAATCAGCTCAATGGCAACAGGTATACAACAGGCATAGATGCAGAGAGAATGACATGCTAATCGATTGCACGTTTATTGTGAGGGGGAAGAGAAGAAAAATATGCAGGGAAACATATTTTTGTTTACTTGGGAAAGCTGTGTAATATATGACTGCAAAATGTGGGGTGGGGATGCTGTGATGAATTCAGGACAATGATAAGCATTGGTCATATTAAATTGAGATGTGTATTACATAGTCCATTGAATATATCAAGTAAGTACTTATGTATTGGATTATAGTCTTCGAATGTGGTGTTCAGATCAGCCGATACAGGATGTTAACTCTTATTATGGATTGTAAAGACATTGGAGTGGATAGGATCATTTCAAAAAGGTATATAAGTGAGAGAGAGAGAAAGAGGGACAGAGATCTAAGCCCTTAAGCCATTCCAAAATTTAGAAATGAAGTACAAAACCAGAAAACTACTCAGAAATGGAGCAACCTATAGAATACAAGAATATTATAAATTAGGTTTTCAAAAATCAATAGATAATATTGCAAGAAGAAAGGAATTGTTATCACTGAGAATGAATCTTAAAAGGTTAATTACAAAAAAAAAAAAACCCACAATAAAATCTCCAGATTCTTCAACTTGAAGACCACTGATTAAGTTGACCTAAGTGTAATCAACAAAATGATAAGAAGAGACCTAATTAGGGCGTGTCTTAGCTATCCAGTGCTGCTATAAAACACAAACACCACAAGTGGATGGCTTTAACAAACCCAAATTTACCTTCTCACAGTTTAAAAGGCTAAAGTCCAAATTCAGATCGCTGGCTCTACTGGAAGGCCTTCTCTCTCTGCTGGCTTTGGGAGAAGGCCCTTGTCTCTTTTCACCTACTATTTCTGTGTCTTAGTGATCTTCACGTGCTTCGCATCGGCATCTGTCTCCTCCATCTGTGCTTCTTTGATTCTGTTCCTAATGTGCTCTTTTATATCTCGAAAGAGACCAGTATAAAGCATATCCTCCTGCTCTGATATGGCCTCATTAACATAAAAAAGAAAACCCTATTCTCAATGAAAATAAATGCACAGGCATGTTATTATTGCTGTTACGCGCCATTGAGTGTGTTCCCACTCACAGTGACTCTATAGGACAGGGTAGAACTATCCCATAGGGTTTCCAAGGCTGTAATCTGCCACGTCTTTCCATTACTGAGCCACTGGTGGGTTTGAACTGCTGATCTATCAGTTAGCAGCTGAATTCTTAACCACTGCATGACCAGAGCTCCTTTCCACAGGTGTACCCGTTGCCACCAAGTTGATTCTGACTCATAGTGACTCTATAGGACAGAGTGGAACTGCCCCAGAGAGTTTCCAAGGAGCAGCTGGCGGATTCAAACTGCAGACCTTTTGGTTAGCAGCCAAGCCCTTAACCACTGCACCACCAGGGCTCTTCCACAGGTATAGGGGTTAGGATTTACAACACATATTTTTGGAGGACTCAATTCAATCCATAGCAGGATGAGATAAAAAGAGGATGAGAAGTGAGTAATCAAAGAAATGAAGAACTACCTATAGTTAGTTAGTTATTGTAAATTTTATAGATAATTCACCAAAATAACACAATTAAAATTAAGAATCCATGTTATCCAAGGTCTGGCACTGAGCAACGAAAATATTTTAAAATAATATTAAATTAAAAAATTTTTCATATGTAATTGCTCCAAAACACGGTGTAATGTTGTTGTTGTTGTTAGGTGCCGTCGAGTCAGTTCCAACTCATAGCAACCTTATGCACAACAGAACGAAACACTGCCCAGTCCTGTGCCATCCTTTACAATCGTTGTTATGCTTGAGTTCATCGTTCTCTGTGTCAATCCACCTTGTTGAGGGTCTTCCTCTTTTCCGCTGACCCTGTACTCTGCCAAGCATAACGTCCTCCTCCAGGAACTGATCCTTCCTGACAACACTTCCAAAGTATGTAAGATGCAGTCTCGCCATCCTTGCCTCTAAGGAGCATTCTGGCTGCACTTCCTCCAAGACAGATTTGTTTGTTCTTTTGGCAGTCCATGGTATATTAAATATTCTTTGCCAACATAATTCCAAAGCGTCAATTCTTCTTCGGTCTTCCTTATTCACTGTCCAGCTTTCACATGCATATGATGTGATTGAAAATACCATGGCTTGGGTCAGGTGCACCTTAGTCTTCAAGGTGACATCTTTGCTCTTCAACAGTTTAAAGAGGTCCTTTGCAGTAGATTTACCCAGTGCAATCCGTCTTTTGATTTCTTGACTACTGATTCCAAGGCTGTTGATTGTGGATCCAAGTAAAATGAAATCCTTGACAACTTCAATCTTTTCTCTGTTTATCATGATATTCCTCATTGGTCCAGTTGTGAGGATTTTTGTTTTCTTTATGTTGAGGTGCAATCCATACTAAAGGCTGTGGTCTTTGATCTTCATTAGTAAGTGCTTCAAGTCCTCTTCACTTTCAGCAAACAAGGTTGTGTCATCTGCATAACGCAGGTTGTTAATGAGTCTTCCTCCAATCCTGATGCCCCATTCTTCTTCATATAGTCCAGCTTCTCGGATTTTTTATTCAGCATACAGATTGAATAGGTATGGTGAAAAAATACATCCCTGATGCACGCCTTTCCTGACTTTAAACCAATCAGTGTCCTCTTGTTCTGTCCTAACACCTGCCTCTTGATCTATGTAAAGGTTCCTCATGAGCACAGTTAAGTGTTCCGGAATTCCCATTCTTCGCAATGTTATCCATAATTTGTTATGATCCACATAGTCGAATGCCTTTGCATAGTCAATTATACACAGGTAAACATCCTTCTGGTATTCTCTGCTTTCTGCCAGGATCTATCCGACATCAGCAATGATATCCCTGGTTCCATGTGCTCTTCTGAACCCGGCATGAATTTATGCAGTTCCCTGTCAATATACTGCTGCAGCTGTTTTTTAATCATCTGAGCAGAATTTTGCTCGTGTATGATATTAGTGATATTGTTCTATAATTTCCACATTTGGTTGGATCAACTTCCTTGAAGTAAGCAAAAATAGAGATCACTTCCAGTCAGTTGGCCAGGGAGCTGTCTTCCATATTTCTTGGCATAGACAAGCGAGCACCTCCAGTGCTGCATCTGTTTGTTGAAACATCTCAATTGATATTCCATCAATTCCTGGAGCCTTGTTTTTTGCCAGTGCCTTCAGAGCAGCTTGGACTTCTTCCCTCAGTACCATCACTTCCTGATCATATGCTACCTCTTGAAATGTTTGAACATCAACTAATTATTTTTTGTATAATGACTGTGTATTCCTTCCATCTTCTTTTGATGCCTCCTGTGTCGTTTAATATTTTCCCCATAGTATTTTTCGCTATTGCAACTTGGGGCTTGAATTTTTTCTTCAGTTCTTTCAGCTTGAGAAACGCTGAGCGTGTTCTTCCCTTTTGGTTTTCCATTTCCAGCTCTTTGCTCATGTCATTATAATACTTTGTCTTCTCGAGATGCCCTTTGATATCTTCTGTTCAGTTCTTTTACTTCATCGTTTCTTCCTTTTGCTTTAGCCACTCGACATTCGACAGCAAGTTTCGGAGTCTACTCTGACATCCATCATGGTCTTTCCTTTCTTTCCTGTCTTTTCAATGACCTCTTGCTTTCTTCATGGATGATGTCCTTGATGTCATTCCACAACTCTTCTGTTCTTCAGTCACTAGTGTTCAATGTGTCAAATTTATTCTTGAGATGGTCTCTAAATTCAGGTGGGATATACTCAAGGTCATATTTTGGCTCTTGTGGACTTGTTCTGATTTTCTTCAGTTTCAGCTTGAACTTGCATATGAGCAATTGATGGTCTGTTCCACAGTTGGCCCCTGACTTTGTACTGACTAATGATATTGAGCTTTTCCATTGTCTCTCTCCATAAAATATAGAGGTAGTCAATTTGATTTCTTTGTGTTCCTCCTGGTGAGGTCCATGTGTATAGTTGCCATTTATGTTGGTGAAAGAAGGTATTTGCAATGAAGAAGTCATTGATAATACAAAATTCTATCATTCGATCTCCAGCATTGTTTCTATCACTAAGGCCATATTTTCCAACTACTGATCCTTCTTCTTTGTTTCCAACTTTCACATTCCAGTCACCAGTAATTGTCAATGCATCTTGATTGCGTGTTTGATCAATTTCAGACTGCAGCAGTTGATAAAAATCTTTTATTTCTTCATCTTCAGCCCCAGTGGTTGATGCATAAATTTGAATAATAGTTGTATTAACTGGTCTTCCATGTAGGCATATGGATACTATTATTATTATTATATTATATTATCCTATCACTGACAGCATTGTACTTCAGAATAGCTCTTGAAATGTTCTTTTTGACGATGAGTGCAACACCATTCCTCTTCACGTTGCCATTCCCAGTATAGTAGACTGTATGATTATCTGATTCAAAATGGCCAATACCAGTCCATTTCAGCTAACTAATGCCTAGGATATCGATGTTTATGCATTCCGTTTCATTTTTGACGATTTCTGATTTTCCTAGATTCATACTTCGTACATTCCAGGTTCCGATTATTAACGGATGTTTGCAGCTGTTTCTTCTCATTTTGAGTCATGCCACATCGGCAAATGAAGGTCCCAAAAGCTTTACTCCATCCATGCCATTAATGTTGACTCTACTTTGAGGAGGCAGCTCTTCCCCAGTCGTCTTTTGAGTGCCTTCCAACCTGGGGGGCTCATCTTCCAGCACGATATCAGACAATGTTCTGCTGCTATTCATAAGGTTTTCACTGACTAATGCTTTTCAGAAGTAAACTGTCAGGTCCTTCTTCCTAGTCTGCCTTAGTCTGGAAGCTCAGATGAAACCTGTCCTCCACGGGTCATCCTGCTGGTATCTGAATACCGGTGGCATAGCTTCCAGCATCACAGCAACACGCAAGCCCCCACAGTACGACAAACTGACAGACACGTGGGGAATGGTGTAATATAAAGATAATTATTTATAGGTAATGAAACAAAAATAAAGAATGTGTCATTTCTGCAAACTGAAATTATATTTACAAACTGAAAAGTTAATCAGAAATAAGTGAAATTTCATATAGACAGTAAATATTTCTTTTAAATTTATAAATTGGCAGTTCTAAAAGACTGAATATCAGATGAAAAGCTTATGTGGGGCTCCTGGAGGTACTATTCAAGAAAGTGTGGAGGCCCCCACAGGGCTGGGCCCCCGGAATTTTTATCTGTCAGACTAGTCCACACTCAGTCAGCAGTAATAACCTTTTAAGCATTCCAGCCAAACCCAGGTCCATTGGAAGTTTCTTCTCTCAGTAAGTTGTAATTTTTTATATCTGTCCTTATCGTCAGTATCCAGGACAGTGGCTTGCCTTATGGATCTAAGAAGACACGTTGATTGTCAGTTTTTTAACTTTTATCTTGTCAGGACAGGAGAGATGACTTCCACGCTCTTAACGTGTCAGATCAGAATCACCTCCACATGCATATTTTAAAGTTTTTTTTTTTTTTTCTTTCTGGGCTATTATATGGTATAAAACCAAACCAAAACCAAACTTGTTGCTGTTGAGTCGATTCCAATGAACAGTGACCCTATAAGACAAAACAGAACTGTCCCATAGCGTTTCCAAGGAGGTCTGGATTTGAACTGACAACCTTTTGGTTAGCAACTGAACTCTTAACCAGTATGCCAACAACTGTATGGTAAAGAGAAAGTATTTCAGAAGTACCTCTCTTAAGGAAAGCAATGCTGTGAACCTTGGTTCTCTTAAGCAGAGTTTCTGCCAAGTCTTTGGAGATCCCGATATGTAATTCCTGCAGTTGTGATAGAATGTGGACAGTGATCTCATGGAGGTAGAGCTGGGAGAGTGCCACTGGGTTGTTTGACTTGAGTTTCTGTAGTTTACAGGGGTAAGGCATCTGTGAAAGCTTCTGATAAAGTGGATATGTGCTATTCCAGAAAGAAAGCCAGTGTGAGACCCGGTTAATTCCTACCCAAGAATACAGCTTGGAAGAAGAAGAGAACCCTCATAATGACAATCTATGGGTAGTGGACCTTCAATGACCCTGAAACAAAAAGGAACCAGGCAACCTACGGAAAAAAACTCATTACCTGTGGCCTGAGAGTTGCAGTGAATGGTTACCCAGTGCTGAGAATTTTTAAAGAACCTGGAAAGCTCATAATGAAAGAAAAGACAGACAAAGCCCATCTGTAGGGCCTAGAGAGCTTGAAGGGAAGGAGCAAACCAGGAACTGTCTTATAGCCTAATTTTCATTTGCACCTGGAAGAAAAATTTTACGGTCTTGAACTTGTCACATTGTAAATACTAAATGCAGACTATGTTTTGTGAATTAAAGTGACTGCCAGAGTAATGTCTGTTATTAAATTTGTGCAGAAAATTCATGGCTTTGCTGCATTTCACAGGGACATTGGAAGATCAACCCCAAATAAAAATTAAAAGGGACAGTAGGGGCAAATATATAGATGCCTTTTGGTTAAAATCTACGAGTTATCCTACATACATGTTTTAAGTATGACATTGCAGGGACATTTGTTTAATCAGGAATGCTGTGAAAATAATAATAACAGGACTTAACTGAGACTAGGTAAGGAATAAAGTGAAATGAAAAAATTATTATTTATAAATAATATATATATATATGTAGGTATATACATAAAGGAGAGTGTCAGAAGAAGCGGGGTATTTAATATTAATTGTGAGAATGTGGTAAGAAACTAGAGAAAACTCAGAGCATGAGTGGACTAAGAAAATGGTCTTCGAATTGATCCACTTTGGATCCCTCTGAGTTAATGCCAAGGCAACAGATACATGAGAATTAAATGCTATTCTGATGCTCTTTGGCTTGGAGAGATGCTCTCTGTTCTTTCTCCTCCCATAAGCCTAAGGTTTAAAAATGTTATAGCCAATCCAGAGAGTTGAAAGTTACCTTCCAACCTGAAATCAATATCGCGATCAGTTAAGGTTTATCAATGTTGATATAAGATATATTATTAACATCCTAACTGTGGACAATGCTCATGCATTATCTGATTAAGAAGATAGATCCAGTTATTTTACAAAGTATGAACAGCTTCAAAATGTTAACCCTGGAAGTACTTTCAAAGCAATATAATAAGCTCTTCTCTTAAAAGATGAAAATATCATCTGACCTTCCCAAAATAGGAGTGACCAGTATTAGAATTTAAGTGTCCTAAATACACCAGTCCAACAGTGTTAGTATATGCAAAGTAGTGTTTATTCTCCCATGCTCGACCAATTTACGAAAGTATTGGAAAACTCTTTTGGAATATTGTTTACATCCCTGTGATTAAATGGCTTGTCTTTAATAAGGTAGAAAGAGGATTAGTGAAAACATACAGGCAATTTCAATAAAACCACAACACACACACATACACACACATAATTAATTAACCAGCTCTGTGAGACAGCTATTAATGGTATTATTCAAAATACCAGAATGAATTTCCTCATATCCATTATTATTCCTTTATAAACCTGGTACAGCTAGCAGTAACCTTGAGTGTGTGAATAAGATTAAAAAAAAAAAAAAAAAGATGCAAAGAATATAGCCATTGCAGGACAGCTGACTGTACATTCCTTATTTTTTAAAAAATAAAGTGCTTGCACATTTTCAGAGCATTAAGAAGGTGAGTAAGGTTTTAAAATCCTTGTTCTTCACTGCATTTCAAGTAGATGTTAATGGGAAAGCAAGGACAGACCGTCAGCAACCATTTCAACCTAGGGTAAACGCGTGAGTGTGAAAATCACAATAGTGCACAAAATCTGCTTGTTCTTTTCTTGATGTACTTTTTGTTTACTAAACAAGATTAGTTCTTGGGAAAGGACAAGATTAGAAGAAAATTCAATTGATCAATTTATAAAATGGGTACACAGAGGCCAAATACGTGCCCTTAAAATAAAGCAAATTTAAGGAATGGCCTCTGAGAATAAAGGGATATGTTTCTCTGGTTTTTTTTTTTTTTTTTTTTTTTACCTTCTGTTAGAAACATGTGCATTTGTCCTTAAATTAAGTCTGTAATTTAAATTCTCACTAGCTATATTACTATACAAGAATAGAATCCATTACATAGGATTCTTTTAAAAATTCTAAAAATATTTTGAGAATATATAAAACAGTTCAGTCAATTATCCACAATATATCCCTTGAAATCATCATACTTCAATGGACAGAGTACATATAAAAATCAGCCCTTCAAGTCTAAATGCACCCATTACACGCCATAAATTCACTTTTCTCCTAGACATAGAGAATAGTACTAGCTATTCACTGTCTTGGATGAATTAAGAAAACTGTCATTCACATCCTAATCTGCAGGGTTTAATTCTCTTCCCATATAGAAATTTCCTTTTCTGATAGATGAAAGCACTGTGTATATATGTCATAAGTAATGACCAATTTGTAATATAAACTTTTCCATCTCAGGTCTTACTTGATTTCACGTCGTACTTTTCAAATATTTCTCAGAATGTGGGTTAATCCTATGGTCTGAACTACAAGTACATAATTTGTATGACCGCAAACTTATTTTTCCAATAATAATGATGGTTTATTTTCAGGGTTAATAGAATATACATGTGTGAGTATGTATCTGGTATAGTTTATTACACATTATATCATACAGTGATTTACCAAACATATATCAAAAAACCAAACCCATTGCTGTCAAGTCCACTCCAACTCATAGAGACCCTAAAGGGCAAAGTAGGACTACCCCACAAGGTTTCCAAGGAGCACCTGGTGAATTTGAACTGCCAATCTTTTGGTTAGCAGCCGTAAATTTAAACCACTACATCACCAGGGTTTCCATATATATAAGCATAATGCACTTTTGTGCTAGACATCATTCAGGAACATTTAAAAATATAAGGTAGGGAATGATATAAAACTGACATTAAGTCATAACTCTTACTCTGCAGAAACTTACAGAGTTAAGACATTAAAACAAATAAGACACAATAGCATTTGCAATGTAGCATAACTGAGGTATGTTCTGAAAGGAAAGAAATGCATCAGTCATACAACCCTGAATATATCCTTCCCACTACAGCTTTCCTGAACATTATATACTACACAGAATGTACTCCAGAAAGGTATATTCTATTTCACTCCAGAGCTTTAGACCCCAAACACTCTGTCAGCTCCTATCATGGAGAAGTGAGCTGGAGCTGATGTGAATCTCAGGCAACTAGGACTCCTGCCCTAAGCTCATTGTGCCAGTGGGACCCTATCTGTTATTGTTTTAGTTATGGGAACAGAGAAGGCAGTCAGGAACATCTTTGGAGAAGTGCAGAATTGATGAAAAGAATGAAAAAAACCAAACCCAGTGCCATTGAGTCAATTCCGACTTGTAGCGACCCTATAGGACAGAGTAGAACTGCCCCATAGAGTTTCCAAGGAGCGCCTGGCAGGTTCAAACTGCTGACCCTTTGGTTAGCAGCCGTAGCATTTAACCGCTATGCCCCCAGAGTTTCCGACGAAAAGAACAGAATCAGAAAAAAAACCAAAATAACCTTCTCAGAAAATGTCTACATATAGACCCACTTTCAGCCTTCTAGCATATTAATGAATTGAGTAGAAGTCAGTGCTTGGAGAATGTCCCTCACCACTCTAGCAATTATGTCCTTAGAATGTTTCAAAAATGCAAGGATTTTGTCTTTTTAAACTATCATTTTCCACTATATACCTTGATTGAATGATTGATTGAATGAATGAGTCATGTCATCCATGGAAAAGACTCATGGACGACCTTATGTTTTTAGCTGATGATGGTACTCAGCCAACAAATCTTCTGTAGTAGGATTCCTACCTATTTCATGACATTTGGCTGAGCCCATTCAAATGCTCTAGGAACGTTATCATCAACATCACCCTGATCATAAGGCTAGGTACATACCAACAACTGCTACATAAACAAAAGTACACCATATGCCCGGTGTCTTTTTGACAACTCATATTACAACATATGTACAAATATCCATCATCCCCACAAGTTTCCTTCTATTCTTCTAATCTCTCTCTCTCTCCATTCCACTCCCACTCTCACCACTGCACAGGCAACAGCTGCTCTGCTTTCTGTTCACAATATCTCAGTTTCTGTTTTCTAGATTTAAGTGTTGAAAATCACACAATATAGTTTATTTTATCCACCATAAATAGGAAAGATTAAGCTACGTTGTGCAGCGTATCAGTACTTTATTCCTTTTAGTTGTCAAGTAGTATTTCATCGTGTATGTAAAAAAACAAGTTTATTCTTTTATGCATATTGTGATTGTGCCTAACTTTTAATTATTACAAATAAAGCTGCTAAGATATTTTGTTTTAAAAGCCTTTCTGCAGACATATAGATTCATTTCTCCTGGAAAAACACGTTATAATGGAATTGATGTGTTAGGTGGTAGGGATATATTTAACAGTTAAAGAAAATCCTTTTTTCTTTTTTTCAAAGTTGCTTTACTGCTTCACTAAACTCCCTCTAGGAATGTATGGGAGTTCTAGTTGCTCCAAATCCCCATCAACGCTTGGTGTGGTCATCCTTTTTACTTTGAGGAGTTCTAGTTTGGAAACCCTGGTGGCGTAGTGTGTAAGTGCTATAGCTGCTAACCTAAAGGTTGGCAGTTAGAATCCACCAGGTGCTCCTTGGAAACACTATGGGGCAGTTCTACTCTGTCCTATAGGGTTGCCATGAGTCAGAATTGACTGGATGGCAATGAACTTTTTTTTTTGGTTTTAGTGCTGGTATCTTATTGAGGATTTAATTTCCCTTTTCCTAATCAATAAGAGGGACAGGGAACTTCCAAAAATTTAACCCAGATTCAGAAAAGGAAGAGGAACAAAGGATATCCTTGCTGATGTCAGATGGATCTTGCCTAAAGCAAAGAATACCAGAAAGATGTTTACCTATGTTTTACTGACTGTGAAAAGACACTCAACTGTGTGTATCATAATGAATTATGAATAACATGCAACTCAACAGCACTGGGATGTGAAGAATGGGGATTCCAGAACACTTAATTGGCTTATGAAGAAACTGTACTTAGACCAAGAGGCAGTTGTTCAAACAGAATAAAGTCAGGAGAGATGTGTGTCAGGGTTGTATTATTTCACCATACTTAGTCTGTATGATGAGCAAATAATCTGAGAAGCTGGACTATATGAAGAAGAATGTAGCATCAGGATTGGAGAAAGACTCATTAACAACCTGTGATAATCAAATGAAACAGCCTGGCTTGCTGAAAGTGAAGAGGATCTGAAGCACTACTGATGAAGATCAAAGACCACAGCCTTTAGTATGGATTGAACCTCAACATAACAAAAAAACAAAAACAAATGTTGCCATGAAGTTGATTCCAACTCACAGGGACAAAATCTTCCCAACTAGACCAATAAGCAACATCATGATAAACAGAGAAAATATTGAAGTTGCCAAGGATTTCATGTTACTTGGATTTACAACCAACACCCACGGAAGCAGCAGTCAAGAAGTCAAATGACGCATAGCAGTGGGCAAATCTGCTGCAAGAGATCTCTCTTTAACATGTTAAAAAGCAAAGATGTCACTTTAAGGACTAAGGTGCTCTTACTCAACCCATGGTGTTTTCAGTCACTTCATATGCATGTGAAAGCTGGACAAGGAATAAAGAAGACTGAAGAACAATTGATGCCTTTGAGTTGTGGTGTTGGTGAAGAATACCGAATATACCACGGACTGCCAGAAAAATGAACAAATCTGTGTTGGAAGAAGTACAGCCAGAATGCTTATTAGAAGCAAGAATGGCGAGACTTCATCTTACATACTTTGGACTTGTTATCAGGAGGGACTAGTCCCTGGAGAAAGACATTACGCTTGGTAAAGTAGAGGGTCAGTGAGAAAGAGGAAAACCCTCAACAAGATGGAGTAACGCAGTGGCTGCAACAATGGGCTCAAACATAACAACCATTGTAAGGATGATGCAGGACCAGTGTTTTGTTCTGCTGTACGTAGGGTCAGCATGAATCTGAACTGACTTAACGGCATCCAACAACAATAAGAACAATCAATAATAATGCTGAGACTCGTTCCATGTGGTTATTTACCATCTTTCTTAGTGAAGTGTTTCTTAAATTATTTGCCTGATTTTGTGGTTCTTATTTTATTATTGTGTTATAAGGGTTCTCATATGTTCCAGATATAAGTGCTTTTTCAGATATGTTTTCCAAAATTTTCTTCCAGTCTTTGACTTACGTTTCCCTCTTTTAAGAATACTTTTTAAACAGCAAAGATACTAATTTTCATGAAGTTTAATTTAATGATTTTTTATACTTTATGTTTATTTCAATATTAAAGAAACATTTGCCCACTCAAAGTCACTAAGATTTCTTCCTATGTTTCCTCCCTGGAATTTTTAGTATGATGGAAGGGTTGAGGTTATTTTTTTTTTTCCTCTTTTCTTCCTTCCTTCCTTCCTTCTTTTTTCCCTCCCTCCCTGCCTCTTTCCTTTCCTTCCTTCATCTTCCTTCTTCCCTTTATTCCTTCCTTTCTGTTTTTGCATAGAGAATTCCCGTTGTTCCAGCAACAGTTGTCGATAATATTATCCATTGTCCATTGAACTGACGTGTGCCTTTTTCTAAACCAATTGACCAGGTATGTTTAGATTATATAGTTCTCCATTCCTGTATTTGTCTACACATATCCCACATACTATTGATTACTGTAGATTTACGATTTGAAAATTAGTAGTAAATCTCCTCCAATTTTGCTCTTTGTTTTCAAAGTTTTGTTTTGTTTTAGCAACTTGAGATCTTTTGCATTTACATATAAATTTTAAAACCAACTTGTCAATTTCTATTAAAAAGTTTGATCCTATTTTGATTATTATTGCACTGATTTTATAGATCATAGTATATCTAGGGATTTTTTAATATCTCTTGGCAATGGTTGTCATTTCCAATATAAACATATTCTAAAACTATTTCACAATTTAGTTCTTTTTTAAATTCAGTTTCTCAGTATATAAAAATACAAATGACTTTTATATATTGACCTCAGATTTTTTAATCTTGCTAAACACAGTAATTCTAGTAGCTCTTCCCACCAAAAGCTTACACATTATCATTCACCTGAAAATAATGAAGAGTTTTTCATATTTATTTTCAATAGAGATGACATTTACTTATTTATTTACTTACTTAATTGCACTGGCTAAAACCTCAATTACAGTGCTGAACAGAAGTGAGAATAATAATAATACCTTTACCATAAAGGAAAAGCATTCAGTCTTTCACCATTAAGGATAACGTTATCTGCAGGTATTTCATAGATGTCTTTCATCATACTGAGAAAGTTTCCTTCTATTTATAGTGTGCTGAAAGTTTTATTAAGAAGTGATTTTGGCTCTTGTCAAATTATTTTCTTCACTTATTGTGGTGTTATGAATTGCATTGTGTCCTCTAAAAATATGTGTCAACTTGGTTAGGCCGTGATTACCAGTATTGTCTGTTTGTCCACCATTGTGTGCTCTGATGTGATTATTCTATGTATTGTAAATCCTAATCTCTATGATGTTAATGAGGCAAGATTAGGTTATGTTAAAGAGGATTAGAGTGGGATGCAACATCCTTACTCAGGTCACAGCCCTGATCCAATATAAGGGTAGTTTCCTTGAGGTGTGGCCTGTATCACCTTTTATCTTACAAGAGGTAAAAGGAGAGAAAAGCAAGCAGAGAGAGAGGGACCACATACGACCAAGAAAGAAGCACCGGGAGTGGAGCTCATCCTTTGGACCCGGGGTCCCTGAGCTGAGAAACCCTGAGACCAGGTGAAGATTGATGACAAGGACCTTCCCCCAAGCTGACAGAAAGAGAAAGCCTTCCCCTGGAGACAAGGCCCTGAATTTGGATTTACGGCCACCTATGCTGGGAGAGAATAAATTTCTGTTTGTTAAAACCATCCAATTGTGGTATTTGTGTTACAGCAGCACCAAAAATCTAACTTATCTGGTGCTACAATATGATGAATTATATTGTTGAATTTTGAAATGACAATCTAAATTTATATTCCTTGGACAAACCATACATATTTTATATAACTAATCTCCATACGTATATATATTTTTTGATGAAATTTGGTTAAACATTTTTTCAACTACTTTATGATTTAGGTCAGATATTTTCTTCACTTGTAATATAATTGTGTAGTCTTTGTTATGAATTTAATTGTTTCCCCTCCAAAAAAAATTATGTGTTGAATTCCCAGCCCTTTACCTGTGAATGTGACCGCGCTAGAAAATAGTTTTTTTGTTGTTGTTGTGTTAATGAGGTCATCCCAATGTAGGCTGGGTCCTAAACCTAATCAACTGTGAGTTACAAAAAGACCATGGTAGACACAGAGACACACGCTGGGAAATGACAAGTGACGAGTGAGAACCTGTCTATCAGTAAAAGAATGCCAAGAAATACTGGCAGACATCAGAAACTATGAAAAGCAGACAGAAGAAATTGATGTGGCTGAGGCCTTTTTGGACTTCTAGTCCCAGAGCAGTGCAAAAATAAATTTGTGTTTTTTACAGTCACCCACTTGTGGTCTTTTTTGTTACAGCACCATCAAGTATCTAAGAGGTAATTTGGTTCTAGAGAGTGAGGGTGTTGCTACAATAAATACCTAAAATGTGAGAAGGGATTTGGAATTGGATAATGGGCATGGGTTGGAGAAATTTTGACATGCTGGGTAGTAAGAGCCTAGATTGCTTTAAGAGAATGTTGGTGGTATTATGGGCATTAAACGTGATTCCAATGAGAGTACAGAAAGAATTGAGAGCTTTGGGAAAATTGTCTCTCATCATGTCAAGAGTATTGCCAGAAACATGGATGTTAAATGTGCTTCTGATGAGGCTATAAAAAGAAATGATGAACATGTTATTGCCACTATGAAAAAGGAAATCCTTGTTATAAAATGACAAAGAGCTGTCTGAATTATGTGCAAATGTTTTGTGGAAAGTAGAGCTTGTAAATGAATAACTTGGCTATTTAAAAAAAAATTTAGCTGAGGATATTTCTAAGCAAAATCTTGTTGATGCATTGTGTGTTTTTTTTTTTTTCTTGCTTATAGTAAAATCAGGGAGGAAGGAGCTATATTTAGAGATAGACTGAGCAAAAAGAAAGCCAAATTAAAGATTTAGAATACTAAATTTTAAAAATGAAGAGTATGCCCTGGCAAGGACAGACACTAAGGATGTTGCTACGCAAACATTTACTAAAAATGTTAGGCATGTGACCGATCGATCTAATTAACAGCTACAGCAAAAATTATGTCAGCTTAGACTGAAAGGTATAGACACAGAGCAAAATGAAGGAAAGCTGTCTATCTCCTAGAATTCCACTGCCAGAAAACAAGTCAATGGAGCTACCTGTTTGAAAATATCTGTTGTGCTCCTTCGTAAAGAAAGGAACAATCATGGAAATTGAGCAGGACCATTAGAAGGAGAAAGGTGTGCAGGGCCACTGCTTCTTTGATTTTAAAGTATGGAGCTGTGAACCACTAAGTTGCAAAGAGTGGGGTCAAGGCCATGTGTGTTCTGGAGACTGGAGCTACTATTCTGGTAGACCAGAAAGGAGAACATGGTAGACAAGCCTCTGCAAAGAATCTAGAAAGTATGGCCAACACACAAGGTCCAGAAGGTGGGTCCATTGCTCAGGTGTGCCTAGAAAACCGAGGATTATTTTCAAGCCTTGAGATTTAATTACTTGCCCTGCTGGATTTTGGACTTTCTTGACACTCATGATGTGACTTCTTCTTCCATTCAGTTTCTTCCTTTTGGAATGGGAGTAATTGCATTGTACCTATTCTACTGTTTTAACTTGGACCCAGAGTCTAAGTCATGCTTGATTTATATGACCCAAAAGATAAAAATTTGGACTCAGAGCCAATGCAGGAATTGGTTAAGCCTTTTGGGGATGCTGTGATAGGGTAAAAAAAAAAAAAAAAAAATTTTTAAATACTGAAGGACATGAATTTGTGGGGGGGGATTAAATGGTAGAATGTTGGAATTGAATCGTGTCCCCAAAATTATATGTTGAGTTCCTGACCCTTTACCTGTGGTTGTGATCCTGTTTGGAAACAGAGTTTTTCTTTTGGTATGTTCATCAGGCCACACCAGTATAGAATGGATCCTAAACCTAATCACTTATGAGTTATAACAAGATCAGAATAGACACAGAGAAACACATGAAGAGAAGAAAAATTACACATGAGTACCCATCTATAAGCAAAGGAATACCAAAGATTGCTATCAGACATCAGACCCTAGGAGAGTAGCTGACAGAAGGAATCGACATGGCTGAGACCCTGATATGGACTTTTAACTTCCAGAATTGTGGAAATATAAATTTCTGTTCTTTAAAGTCACCAACTTGTGGTAGTTTTATTACTTCATCACTAGGTAACTAAGGCAGTCTTGAAATAAGGGTAATACTAATCCTTATAAGGAGTTGTGAAATTTTTCCTTTTCTTCAAGTTTGTATTAAAATGTCTTCTTTTACAAGCTTGTATAAAATTGACACACATATATATATGTGATCAGACAAAACATGATTTGCATGGTATGAATCTCTTACTTGAGTTTGTTTTTTTTGTGTGTGGCTCTCATTACAGTTTATTTTGGTAAATAATTTCTATAGACATGAAAGGAATATGTATTCTGCTGTGAAGGTCTAAAAATGTCACTTACATTAAATTGGTTAATAGTATTGTTCAAATCTTTTATACCCCTATAAATATAGTGTCTACTTGTTCTATAAATTACTGAGTAATATCTAAATCTTCAACAATAATTTTATATTTGCCTTTTTTTATTCTAAATCTATCACTTTTTTCTTCATGTATTTCAAAACATTCTTCTTACATACGTAAACATTTAAGATTTTTTCTGTCCTCTTTATGAATTGACTCCTTATCACTATATAATGATCCTTTTGTCTTGGCAATATCAGTTGCTTTAAAATCAATTTTGTCTAATGTTAACATAACCTTTCAAGTTTTCTTTTGACTAATGTTAATACTGAAAATCTTACCCCTTTACTTTTAATATACTTATTTCTTTTTTTCTAATTTTCTTGTAAGCATCATATAGTTTGATTTTGTTTTGTTTTGTATGCAATCTCATAATATCTGCTTCTTAATTAGGCTCCTTAGAACATTTACATTTAATGTGTTTCTAATAAAAAAAAAAACTGCTGTCGAGTCAATTCTGACTCATAGCAACCCTACAGGACAGAGTAGAACTGCCCTATAGATTTTCCAGGGAGCACCTGGCGAATTTGAACTGCTGACCTCTTGATTAGCAGCTGTAGCACTTAACCACTACGCCGCCAGGGTTTCCGTGTTTCTAATATCTGACTTTAAATCTACTATCTTGCTTTTTGATTTAAATTTGTCTTATTACCTCTTTGTTGCCTTTGTCCTCCTTCTCCTCCTCCCATGAATTTAGTATGTTATGCTTGTTTTTAAAATAGTAACTATAACTCTTTGTTTTGTGTTCCTGTGGTCGTTTTTTAGAGATAATCTTTAACTTTCACAGGTCCCTAGGTGATTCAAAGTTTGTACTCCATTACTAATCTAAAGGTTAGTGGTTCAAACCCACCTAGGTTTGGCAATCTGCTTCTGTAAAGATTAAAGCCAAGAAAATCCTATGGAGCAGTTGTACTCTGTAAAACATGGGGGTACCATGAGTTGGAATAGACTCGACAGCAACAAATTTTTTTTTAGCTTTCACGATTTACTTTCAAATGACACTGTGCTATTTCACATATGTTTTAAGCACCTTACAAGTGTATACTTCTATTACACTCTTCTTGGCTTTTGTTTGTCGCCATAAATTTTCCTTTTACATATGTTATAAACCATAGAAAAAAGTTATTATTTGTATTTTGAACAAGAAATTAACTATAAAGAAATTTAAAAGACTAGCAAAACATTTTGTAATTACACATATATTTGCTGTTTTCAGTGATTTTAATTCTTCCATGTAGACGAAATTTCCAGGCTATTGTTTTCCTTCTGCCTGAAGAAGGATGTCCTTTAACATTTGTTGTAGTAAAGATTTTACTGATTATGAATTGTGTCAGGTTTTTTTTTTTTTTTTTTTGAAAGATACATTGTTGTTAACAGAATTTTAGGTCAGCAGGTTTTTTTTTTTTTTTTTTTTTTTTTTTTTTCCTGTATAGTAATTGTGAGGAAGCAGTCCTTCAGATGAGGCCATCTGCTGTGGTCTTCCTGCTCATCCCTCTTCCGGTATCTTTGGGGTTTAGAATGAAACACCACCACGTGCCTCCTGCCCCCAAGCCTAATGGTTTACCTAAATATCAGCAAGTTTAAAGAGATACAATACCTGGCTTGGTACCAAGTTGCCTGGCCACACCACGTCTGCAGTAGTGGGTCGTGAAGACCATATTCACATGACCCTAGTAACATGACCCCTGCTGTATAAACCCAGGTGGATGAAGTTCCTTCTGGTCACTCAGCTATGGTGTTAGTGTGAAAAACTTGTAGCAGAAATTCTAAACCCAGCTAATTAAGCTACCTGGCCAGGGAGGACAAGGTAGGCCCCATTTTGTTTCCCCTCCCCTACAATGCCAGGTGGAAACATGTATGGAAGTGTTCTTTCTTTCCACTGGGACAGTTTTCAGAAGCCAGGCAGACTAACCAGTCATATCACTGTCCAATTTTGAGTCCCTCATCTACAGTGCATAGCAGGGCCTACATTTCCATTTCCACCCAAACAGCTTTTGAGCTGGTGGGAGCACTCATTTGTTATATGGTGTCTGCTTCCTTTTTAAGTAATAAAAGCTACTTTCTGTATGCAAACATGTTTGTGCTCTAATTAGAAAAAAAAAAAAAAATTTTTTTAATTTTTTTTTTTTTTTTTTCTAATTAGAGGTGTGTGATATTCATGGAGCATCCATATTAGTTATTAGTTCCCTTTTCTAATGGCCTCTTGGCTCTTTATAAATAGGGCACGACCTGTGAGTACCTGGCAGTTTTGGCATGGTGACCTAGAGTAATCTAAAAATCTTGCTCTTCTTTATTCTGGCTTGCATTATTTTCAACATGAGATATGCTGTCATTTTTGTTCCTCTGTATGCAGTGTGTTTATTTCCTTTTACTGCCTTCCCAATTTCTCTTTCTCACTGGTTTTAAATAAGGCGACTAAGATGTGCGTAGGTAAAACTTTTTATTACGGATTTGCTGAGTATTTGGGAAAGTTAACTTATACTTCCCATCAATTTCAGGAAATACTTGGCCATTATTTCTTAAATGATTTCCTTGTTCCTCCCCCCTTTTCAGCACTTCAGTTATACCTAAACCCTTGTATAACCAAAAACAAAAAACTCAAACCCATTGCTGTCGAGTTGATTCCAACTCATAGTAACCCCATATTACCAAGAAAAAAAAAAAAAAAACCCAGTGCTTTCGAGTCAATTCTGGCTCATAGTGACCCTATAGAACAGAGTAGAACTGCCCCATGGAGTTTCCGTGGAGCGCCTGGCAGATTCGAACTGCTGACCATTTGGTTTGCAGCTGTAACACTTAACCACTATGAAACCAGGGTTTCCAACCCCGTATTAGATATCCTGAAATTGTCCCAGATGCACAGTTCTGCTTATTTTTATCTCGGTATTTTTTTTTTCTATTTGACTTTCATTTCAGATAATTTTTATTGGGGCAGTTGTACTCTGTTCTATAGGGTTGCTAGGAGTCAATTGACTCAACAACAGCAGGTTTTTGGATCTTTATGTTTACTTCTTTTTTTAAAAAAATTTTTCATCCCCTAATGTGTTATTAATAATGTCAAGAAAATTTTTCATCATAGACTTTGTATTTCTTATCTATGGATGTTTGATTTGGATCTTTGAAAAAATATATCTTCTGTGTGTCTACCTAACAGGTTCACTCTTTCCTCTACCCTCTTGAGCTTATAAAATATATTTTTGTAATTTTTTATGTCCTTATACCATCTTTTTTTTTTATCATTTTTCAATCTGTTTTTCTTGATTGATCTATTTCTTGGTTATAGGTTCATATTTTCTTCCTTCTTTGCATACATAATAATTTTTTATTGGATACCTGACATTGTGAATTTTACATTGTTCTGGAAAAATAAAGTTTGATTCTTCTAGTTCTTGCTTTAAACTTTGTTAGGTGAGACCAAAGCAGCTGTTAGTGCAGAGCTAGTTTTGCCCCACTACAGAGAAATATCCCTTCTGAATACCCTACGGCATGCCTCATGAATTGTGAGATTTTCAATATGGCTGGTTGAAACAGAAACTACTCCTGGTCCTTTGTAAATACTTGAGTTTATTTCCTTGGCTCATTTCAGGTGGTTCTATTCCTAGCCTCAGATAATTTTAGATTTCTACAACTTTCTCTCAGTACACAGCTCTCTATTCTCCAGTACTCTGCCCTGCAAACACTAAAACTATTATTCTGCCCACACTCACAACTCTGTCTCCTCAACTCAAGAAGAACACTGTATTCCCTCTCTCTCACTGGAATCTCAAAGCTTTCTCCATGCAGTAAGTTGGGACTATTATAGAATTCACCTCATTCATTTCCCTTCTCTCAGGAATCGGTTCTGTGCTGACTGGTGTCCATTTTTTAAATATATTCTAACCACTTTTTTTTTTTTTACTTCAGAAGCTTAAGTGTGATCCCTATTGTTCTAGTTTGACCAGAATTAAAAGTCTTGAAATTCTTGAGATATTCCTTAAAAACAAAAACTTCCGATTTTCTTGAAAAACATTCAAATATATCCCCAGATTTTCAAATATATCTTCAGGCCTTAATCTAGCAGAAAATCCTTAACATTCATCCATGCAAAATATCAATACATATTATAAGGAGTTTGGGTGGTGCAAGTGGTTTGAGATAGACTGCTAACCCAAAAGGTTAGCAGTTCAAACCCACCAAACTGCTCTGCAGAAGAAAGGTCTGACAAGCTACTTCTGTGAAGATTACAGCTAAGAAAACCCTATCAAGTAGTTCTACTCTGTAACACATGGCACTGGGGACCAACTTGATGGGAGCTAATAATGACAACAACATATATGTATACATATATAGCAGTAACTTTTTGTAGAAGTTTAATAAACAACTTTTATGGGAACATAATGATCATATCAACCCAGGGAAGACTATAATTATATACCAGGATTTGCTTATCATTAGGGAGAATCACTTGTCCATTGGTGTAGATGCTTATGAATTTCCATTGCCAATACAACACATCTTATCAGTCTTAGTAGTTGCCATATATATGGCATTCAAAGCATATACACAGAAAACATAATCATTTAGTCTCATTTCAAAAATGTCAACTAGAAAATAAAAGTATGAACAATATTCATATTAATACTTCTAAATGGGTTTTACTATTTCACTAACAAATACACAACTAACAATACATCTGAACTCCTTTTATTTTAATGAGACAAAAAAAGATTAAGTAAACATTTTACAAAAAAATAAAGCTTAGAAAGTTGGAAAAGATGTATGATGTTTCTCAGATTTGAAGACTAAAGGTAGAATTTTATTCAGAATAGAAAATTACAAAAAAAAAGTGTACGTTGATCATTATTGAAAAAAATAATTATTCTTTCTAGCTGAATGAGGATGATTTTAAAAATTATGGAGAAAAATCTAATGAAATAATTTCATTCCATTAAGCAATGACAGTGTTTAGAGAAGAATGTTCAAGGCAGTGACATATCTCAAATGGGTGTCAGCTATGTGTCAGCTCTGTGTCAAATGTGTCAACTGTATAATAAGCTTTAGTCAAGCAGATTTTCATTACCAGTTGATGAAAGCATCCTGCTTGAAAAATGAAGCTTTATTGCCAGAATTTGTAATGTTCATGAAGAAGGAAAAAATCACAGAGGAAATATGTCTAACTCTTGAAACACTAAAATATATTTCCGAAACATGCAAAAAAATATATTTTCCAATGACATTTATGTAAGAATGGAGTACCACGCAGTGTAGTCAGTAACGTAGTTTAGTCAACATAAAAAGTAGCATCAAGTATTTCAGCATTTTATTACACTGTTCGATTTTGACACTTAGTACCCAAGAACCTCAGTGAAAGGCTTCACAAATAAAGGGATGTTATCCACGCTATGACTAACAATCCCTTGACTGATAGATAATCTTATAAACAATGCAGAAAACTTTTAACAGATTTTTCTACACAGGTGAATAAAGCTGTTCATTCAATAAAACTTTAAAAAGATCTTGTTCATTTTTAAATGCTTTTATAAAAATTGAATTCATTTAATAAACAGATATCTAAATGTAATTTATATTGAAATATTAAAAATAATGTCACGTATCTTTCAGATACATTTTAAAAGTTAAATCAAGCTCATCTGAAGCCACACAAAAATCAGGGATCAATCATATTAAAATGAAGGTGATTATCATGGCTTTCATAGAGAAATATACTATCTACATATTACATCGTTCTTCAAGAATTTTTCAGTTTCTAGCTCTACACCCATTATATAAGAATATGATTACATATAGTGGTTTAGAAACACATTGTTCTTATTTGGATGTTATTTAAAAGATGTTGCTGAGTTGGTTTAAAGAAAATATCAAAATACCAAAAGTGTAATAAGGTAAAATTCATCCTTTAAAAGATCCAAATATATAGTATGAAATAGTAAATTTCTAATCCCCTACAATGACGGTCGGAATTTAGACTACCTAGAAGAAAGAAAGAGAGATTTCTATTTTCAAAGCAATATTTAAACACTTTCTTCCATGTCACCTTAGAGCATAGTAAGAATTGAAGACCAGAGTTGAAGCTTGCGTTATCTGGAATGAGCCCAGATGGCAGTTTGGTCTAGATCTGTGTCCTTCATTACTCAGTGCAGCACACAGTGATGTGAACAAAATGAGGTATCTTCTGTGTGTGTATGCGTGTGGGTGAAAATGAGTAATTACAAGGGAACAGGGTTTTCATTACTTACCTCTGTAAAGATTACTAATTTATAGTACGATGGGAGATGTATTTCTCAACATACAGACTCGAGAACTTTTATTTATTGATTTCTTAGGGAAAAAATGCTTAAAACCTAAGTATCATTGAAATTCACCAAAAAGTATCACCATAAAACCTTTTATATCCTACAATATGTTAATATTTTAGATAGCACTTTTGGAAATATATCAGGAATCACTTTCTTGTGCTTCCAACAGATTACGTTATGAATTGCATGTCTTACATTTTTGAATAATATGTACATATTACACAATTGTAACAATTTAATTAAAGGAGTGTAAAATATAAAACTTGTGTTCTGAACACATCCTCAAGTATTCCCTTAGATCACATTATTTTCTGTTAGAATTTGTAAATAAATTTTTTTTTATCAGCAAAGCATTTGGGCACCCAAAATAAAATGCAAGCATTTGGGTACCCAAAATTGTTATATTTAACATTTAACAGATAAAAAATAATGTGAATAAGGTGAACAAGTGCAACATGAGAACACAGAAACGTTTAAGCGTTTTTTATAAATAGTTCCAGTTTCCTTTCTAAATGTCGAATAGTAACTGTATATTTTACATGCAACAAACACTGAAGGGTGCTTGCTAATATACTTCAGAAATGACATTTTCTTAGTACGACCTTTCTTTCTAACAATAACTTACATTTTAATTAAATTGGACCATTTTCATCACATGCCAAATATCTCAGTACCATACATTTTCACCCTCTTTTGTCAAAAGGTCATAGGCTTAAATAATTATTGAGATTAGCAGAATTGATAATTTATGAGAAAATTGCATGTGCATGGTAGTTTTTCTTTCATTAAAGTGAAACTTGCTAATACTTGGAAAGATTTGAAAGAAAGGATGTAAGAATAAAATGGCTCAGATGATTGTAAAAATCATAAAATTGGAAAACTTGTCTCTATGGGCTCCAGAATTTCTGTTATCCCTCTGGATTTTTAACTGCTGTTCAGTTTTGGAAAAGCCATCAATGAACATATGAAGAGCTGAGTTAAATCATGAAGGATCCTATCCCATGAAGAAGAATCTCTATGCAGTAAAAAAAAAAAAAAGTTTAATAATTACTTGTATAATGAAATAATCATAATCATAAAAATAAGATAAAATCAAAATTTAATAATAAAAAACCCACTATCACCAGAATCCTCCAGTGTCCTATTTTTGTTTCTGTTTTAGATAAATTTCCTTTTTATTTTTTAACTATTCATGTAAACTTTCATGGAATACAGTATCAAATGCTGAAAAAAAGACAAAAAATAAGATTACTTGTAAAAGTAATACTCCAATATTTTATTCAAGCACTCAGAAAATAAATGAGATAATTTCAGATGGCCATTTAATATATAAAATTAAATCAATCTGTACAATTTTGTAACTTTTTAAAATTTAACTCTCGTTTTACAAATGGATTCATTTGCCTGTATATAGTTAACCTGTTAGTAATTAAACACCTTAATAGTTTATGGTAAAAAATTGTCCAATTACTTTTGCCTACCTGTTTTATCTAATCCTCTTTTCTGAAGATGTTATCGGAGGATAGCCTCTGTTCTTGTCTTCCATGTAGGAAAGAATTCAAACGCTGAGACAAATAGTGCCAAGGGAGCAGAGGTTTATTAGCTTAGCAGAGAGTTAGTAGCGAAAGTACACTTGACTAGGGAGTACAGAAAGAGTCTGAGTGCCTCGATACAGTTGTTCTCTTGGGGCTTTATACCCCTTTTCTCCTACCTCTCCCTGTTAATGTTTAACTACCAAATCAGAGACCTCTGTAGGGACTATATTATTGAAGAATGTCACCACCCTTGTCTCTTCCTCCTCCTGAGTGCAAGCTCTCCCCCTTCCCCTTACAAATAGGTTCTTGTTAGGATCCCTGGTGGGGAAGTAGTTAAGAGCTGCAGCAGTTCAAATCCATCAGCTGCTCCTTGGAAACCCTATGGGGCCAGACAGCTCCACTTCCTGGCAAACTTATGTAAAACAGAAATAAATGTTACCTGGTCCATTTCATCTTCATAATTGTTGGTTTTTTGTTGATGATTCTTTATGTATCTTCTCAGAATTTATTTTTATGCCTGTAAAAGCAAATAAGAAACTCTCCCTCGCCTTTTTTTTTAAATGGAAAAGTAACCATACGATGTGTTTTGCTCTTTGCTTTGATTTACTTATTTAACTAAACAATGTGTGTTGGAGTGGATTTCAAAAAAAAAAAAAAAAAAAATTAAAAGACTATGCTTATTTAATGCAGCTTCAGGTTTTTTGTTTGTTTGGATAAATTTGTCATAATGTATTTTATTCACTCTCCTATTTATATGCTTAAAAAAGATAGTTACAAATAATAATGCAATTACTTACCTTGTAGTTATTTGATACAAAGAGACATCATTTAAATTAGTAAGAAGGGCAAATAAAAATAAATACATAATGGATATCAACAAATAGTTATCATAAAAGGAAATATAATTAAAAAAATTAAAAATCCATTGCCATCAAGTTGACTGTGACTAACAGTGCCCCCATGAGCTACAGATTAGACACACTCCATAGAATTTTCTTGCTGTAATCTCTACAGAAGCATATTGCCAGGTCTTTCTTCCGTGGCACCACTGAATGGGTTTGAATCGCCAACCTGTTTAAAAAAAAAAAAAAAAAATTTTTTTTTTTTTAGGTTAATAGTGTAGTACAAACTTTTTGTGCCACCCCAGAACTTTTTTAAAAGAGAAATACAAATTAAAACCATCTTAGGCACCATTATGAAACCCTTATATTAGTGAAAATATCAAAAGTTTGATAACAAAAATCAATAGCAAAGATATAAAAATGTAACAATATAGGACAAGAAAACGTGTTCGTTTAAATTAACGGTAGTGCTATAAAATGAAACCACTATGGAGAACAATTTATTAAAATTAAGTAATTATTTTAATATATTGAAAAAAATAAAAATATGTTCACTTTTGAACTGGCATTTCCACTTTTGGTGATTTTTTCCTACCGATATAGGTGCATATGACTATATTAGATTTACTTATTATAGCTTTTTTTGTTTGTTTCAAAAAATATTTTAAAAGAATATAAAGATCCATCAAGAAAGATTGGTTAAATAAATTGTGATATTGTTTTAATGGAATAGTATCCAGTTGTATGGAGGAATGAGGAGGCTTGAAATAAGTGGATATACAAGATTCCAAAATGTTATTAAGGGAAATAAGCAAGGTTCAGACTTTCCAATATAATATGCTACATTTTGTGGAAAAAGAGGGAAACATTACTTAGGTACTGACTTGATAGCAACGGGTTATGTTTATATTTGCTTAACTCCCATAGTGATTTTTTACAAATGGCCTTAAATCTTTTACACTCTTTTCATCAAGAGGTGAGGAAGAGTATGTGCCCTCCCCCTGAAATTAGGGAGGTTTGTAACGCACTTGTAATCTATAGAATGTTTCAGAATCAAATGGTGTCGGAAGCGATGCTGTGTGAGCAAGAAACTCTGGAAGAAAACATAAGAAATTAAACTAATGTCTATTTGTGGTGTATTGAGGTGGAATCCAAGAAGGTGAGGCACAGGACAGTAGAAAAGGAGGAGGCAGAATCTATTAACAGCATAGCTTTTTATAAGTTTGGATGTTTGAACTATGTGGATGCATCACTGCTAATGAGTTGAATGTGTACCAAAAAAAAAGGAAAATTAAAATGATTATTTAGAGATATGCGGGTAGTGGAGAAGGTGTCCTGGAGATGTAGTGGTTAAAGCGCAAAGGAAAGGTCAGTAGTACACATCCACCAGTCCTGCCCTGCGGGAGAAAGATGTGGCAATCTACTTCCTTAAGGATTTACAGCCTTGTAAATCCTCTGAGGAAACACTGGTGCCATAGTGGTTAAGTACTACAGCTGCTAACCAAAATGTCAACAGTTTGAATACACCAGGCAGTCTTTGGAAACCCTATGGGGTGGCTCTGTTCTGTCCTATAAGGTTGCTATGAGTCAGAATCGACTTGAGGACAATGGGTTTAGTTTTTTGGTCTTATGGGTTGTGGAGAAATAATTTTGTGTTTCTCAGAGCTGAGGCCTTATGCATATGTTTTGGGATCCCCTAAAGCAAGCCTTGGGATGTTAAGTTACAACTGTGTAGATAGTGAGAGAACTCCAAAGAACTTAACCTAACTCCAGGGTTATGATTTTACATTTTATGGGGAAACGAAGCTTGAGACCTTGAAGACATAAAATTTGGAGACAGTGGAGCTTAACTAACCCTATAAAAGGTGCATGCATTTCAGAAGTTTAAAATGAGAACTCAGAAGCCTTTCCATCCTGCCTACAAGAAGCAAGTTTTCCCACTGTAGAGATAAGGATCAGCATGAATCCATTCCCTCCACATTTCTACTTCTCCAATACGGTTGACAGCTGCCCCCACAGTACTCTCTCTCCAACCCTAGACACGTGGAGCTAGGTCACAGCTCACAAGTTAAAAGGACACTGCCCTTCAGGCTCCCAATTGGGCAGACTCCAGCTTCAATTTTCAGAGGTCCACAGGACACCCCAACTTTTTGCCCTGCTGGCCGCAAATTTGGGGCTGGATTCCTACTACACCTTCAGGATGACAGCTGCAGGCTTTCTTTTTGACCTGCTAGTTCCCAGTACCTCTTTAGGTTTGATAATTCACTGGAACAACTCACAGAATTCATGGAGTGGATACCATACTTACCACTACAGACCCTAGTCGCCAGCACAAATTCTCAGTTGTAGCTGGGAAGTCCCAGACCAAGAAACCCCAATTGCTCCAAGGATTATTTCTCTGGGGCCAAGGACAAAGGCAACTTTTAATGGTACAATTAGGTCCATTATCCCACAACACACCTCTCCCCCTTCTGGGAGGTGAGAGAGAGGCAGTTGCATCTTTCTCCTCTAGTTAAACAGACGTTATGTATTTTCCTCCATCCCTCTCTCATGGAGTATTCCACCACCTCATAGATGATTTTTCCATCTTGCTTTTATTGCAATGCCTCAGAAGAAAGAACTTAGGCAAAAAGATAGACTATAAAAGTCCTATACGATATATGAATAATAATTATTTCTCTGATCCAGAAGACCACACTTGCACGTTGAAGAGAAGCAACAGCTGCAAACATCTATTAATAATCCCAATGTGGAATGTACAACGTATTAATCAAGGAAAATTGAAAGTTGTCAAAAATTAAATGGAACACTTAGAGATTAATATCTTAGGAATTAATGAGCTGAAACCAGACTAGTATTGACCATTTTGAATCTGATAATCATATAGTCTACTGTGCCAGGTATGACAAATTAAATAGGAACAGCATCACATTCATTGTGAAAAAGAATATTTCAAGATTTAACCTGAAGTACAGTGCTTTCAGTGAAAGGTTATTATCCATTCACCTACAAGGAAGACCAGTTAATGCGACTATTATTCAAATTTATACACAAACTACTAATGCCAAAGATGAAAAAATGAAGATTTTTACAAACTGCTGCAGCCTGAAATTGATCAAATGGTCAATCAAGATGCATTGAAAAGTACTGGTGATTGGAATCCAAATGTTGGATGAAAAAGAAAGTTTAGTAGTTGGAAAATTTGGCCTAGATAATAGAAATGATGATGGTGATCACAAGATAGAATTCTTCAAGACCAAAGACTATGCATTGTAAATAATTTTTTTTTCAAAAGCAAAAATGATGACTGTACACATGAACCTCACCAGACAGTTTGCATAGGAATCAAATCGATTACATCTGTGGGGAGAGATTATGAAGAAGCTCAAGATTATCAGTCAAGACAAAGCCAAAGCCAAGGACTGACTGTAGAACAAACTATTAATAATTGCTCATATGTGAGTTCAAGTTGAAGATCAAGAAGATCAAATTACTTCCAAGAAAGTCTAAATATAATCTTAAATGCATCCTGCCTGTACTTAGAGGTCATCTAAAGAAGACATCTGATGCACTGAACACTAATGACTGAAGACCTGAAGAGTTGTGGAATGACATCAAGGCCCTCTTACATGAAAAAGTAAAAGGTCATTAGAAGACAAAAAAGAAAGAAGAGATGTCAGAAGAGACTTTTAAACTTATTCTTGAGCACTGAATAGTTAAAGTGAAAAGAAGAAATGATGAACTAAAAGAATGGAGCAGAAAATTTAAAAGGGCAGCTTGAGAAGTCAAGGTAAATTATTATAATGAAATGTGCAAAGACATGGAGTAAAAAAATTTAAATGAAGCACATAGTCAGCATTTCTCAAGTTAAAGAACTGAAGAAAGATACAAATTGAAGGGTTAAAAATTGAGATGCTTCCCCAAAAAGATGAAATCCTGGAAATGCTTACTTATCTATGCCAAGAAATTTGGAAGACAGCTACCTGGCAACCAACTGGAAGAGATCCATATTTTTGCCCATTCCAAAGAAAGGTGAACAAACAGATTGCAAACATTATAAATGTGGACAATAATATCATTGATATCACATGCTAGTAATATTTTGCTGAAGATAATTCAAAAATGGCTGTAGCCATGCATCAACAGAGAAGTGTCAGAAGTTCAAGCCAGATTCAGAAGAAGATGTGGAATGAGGAATATCATTGCTCACATCAAATGGATCTTGGCTGAAAACAAAGCATACCAGAAAGATAATAATCTGTGTTTTATTGACTATGTAAATGCATTCAACTGTGTGAATCATAACAAATTATGGATAACATTTGGAAGGATTGAAATTCCATGACACTTAAGTGTTCTCATGAGAAACCTGTACATGGATCAAGAGGTGATAGTTTGAACAAAACAGGGAATTACTCTGTGTTTTAAAATTGGAAAAGATGAGTGATGGTTGTATTTTCTAACCTTGCTTATCCAATCTATATACTGAACAAATAATTGGAGAAGCTGGCAGTATGAATAAGACTGTGGCATCAGAATTGGAGGAAGGCTCGTTAACAACCTGAGATATGCAGATCATTCAGTCTTGCTTGCTGAAAGTGAGGACACTTGGAAGCACTTACTGATGAAAATAAAAGACTACAGCCTTCAGTATGGATTAACTTAAAGAAAATAAAATCCTTACAACTAAACCAATTAACAACATCATGATAAATGGCAAAGAAATTGAAGTTGTCAAGGGTTCTTCTTGGATCAATAATCAACATCCAAGGAAGCAGCAGTTGAGAAATCAAAGGATGTATTGTACTGGGTATATCTGCTACGGAAGACCTCTTTAAAGTGTGAAAAAGCAAAGATGTCACTTAGGTGACTAAGGTGTGCCTGACCCAAGCCATGGTATTTTCCTTTGGCTCATGTGCATGCAAAAGTTTGACAAGGAAAACTGAAGAATTGACACCTTCCAATTGTGGTGTTGGAGAAGAATATTACATATACCGTGGACCGTCACAAGAACAAACAAATCTTGGAGGAAGTAAAGCCAGAATGCTCTTTAGAAGTGATAATGGCAAAAGATCATCTCACTTACTTTGGGCATGTTATCAGGATGGACAAATCTCTGGAGAAAGACGTCATGCTTGGTAAAGTAGAGGTCAGCAAAAAAGAAGGAGACCCTCAATGAGATGGATTAGTATAGTGGCTGCGACGATGGGTTCAAACATAGCAACAATTGTAATGATTGTGCAGGACTGGGCAACATTTCCTTCTGTTATACATAAGGTGGCTATGAGTTTGAATGAACTTGATGGCACCTAACAGCAAAAATATGTATCAAATAATATAAAATAAAATATATAGTGGAGGTTCAAGAATATGATCTGAATGACCAGTTAGGGATATATTGCATTTCTCCTGGAAAAAGTATGTCTTGTGCTAGGGAATTAATGAAAGGTGGAGATGGTGAGAAGTGTCAGAATTTTAAATATATTGTGAAGATGTAGATAATAATATTAAAGGTTGGTTGGAATGGTAGTACAGATAATGAAAAGCTTTAAGAAATATGCTGACCTTTTTTGCTGAACAACAGTGTGAATAGATTTGTAATTCAGTGGAATAGGCAATATCTTGTCTCAGAAAATTTCCATTTATAATAGGTTGACTTTTGTTGAAGACAAAATCATAACAATGTACTATTATGCTAAAATTCGTAAATTCTCAATCGGACATAAATATTTGAATTCATATTGTCAAATCTTGTGGATTTTCTTTGGAAAAGATGATAAAGAATATCAATTTCAATGCTTAAATTCATGATGATTTTTACAGAACTGTTTTTCCACTAAATGTGGTACAATTACTTAGTGGATAAATTTCCAAAGCTTTTTAAAATATCAGTTTAAGAAATCATGGAAATTACTCTAACTAAAACTTAGGTGCAGATATATTTATAAAGTCTTAAAGGTATGGAAATTATGGCCTATACCAAGTAAAGTTTTCTTGGAAAGGAACATACAGATTTAAATTGATCCTTACTGTTACTTTGTTCTATTTCTCCCTAGCCCAGCTGAACTTTATCTCTTCCTTCCTTCTTTCCTTTCCTTTCTATTCTTTTCAGAAGAAGAAATGGATGATCTGGAGAATTTCTAAATGTGGATAACTTTACCTACAATTCAAATAAATTTTAAATAAATACAATATATGCAAATAGATTCACCTACTGTTCAAATAAATATTAAATCTACAGATAAATTATATTTAATAGTAACATTCATTTGGCACTTTATCATATAGAATGTAATTCTTTGTGTATTATTTTGCTTAATAGTGACATCTGTTCTGTGATAGTTATAAAAATAGTATCTGTATTTAAAATAGATGAAGAAAATAGCACCAAATTTTTTTTAAAGAATCGGGTCATGATCATACCACTAATCATTTAATTTCTGTCACAGTGGTCATGATACCAGAGAAGATTATTATCCTGACTCATAGTGACACTATAGGACAGAGAAGCACCACCCCATAGAGTTTCCAAGGAGCACCTGGTGAATTTGAACTGCTTACATTTTGGTTAACAGCTATAGCTCTTAACCACTACACTACCAGTGTTTCCTTTATAAAAATACAAAAAAAAATAGTCATAATTAATCAGACTTTCCTTTCTCACATTCAGAAAATTCTGTCCTTCATTAATTCTTTAGACCACTAGATGACTAATAAATGACATATAAATCTCAAGGCTAACTATCTATTATCCAGAAACCCAGTGCTGTCAAGTCGATTCTGACTCACAGTGACCCTATAGGACAGAGTAGAACTGCCCCATAGAGTTTCCAAGGAGCACCTGGTGGATTTGAACTGCTGACCCTTTGGTTCGCAGCCATAGCACTTAACCACTAGGCCACCAGGGTTTCCATTTATGTGACATATTCATGTGACATAAATTGGTAATACTCAAGTTAACCAGGTTCTTTTTACTTGGCCATTTTCACAATTCAAAAAGATTTTGACTCTCTTGTTAAGGAAGGGGCAATTGTAGGAAAACGTTTGCTTCTTAAATGATAAAATAAGCACTTATAAAATTGTTTTAGCATGCTTTGTTTTTGGTTGAAAACCTAATCATAAAAAGAACCCAGAAACGTAGGAAACCTTGATAAACTTACATCAGTCTTCCCCTGTTGCTTTCTATGGGCTTTCCTCATATTGTAAGTGCAATAACCAATTAAGTATCACCTTTGTCCATGAAAGAGAACTATCTCCTATCATAAAGCAAAATAAAAACAGTGTAATTAAAAACTTGATAGAGAACAAGAGATTCATAAATGATAGAGCTGCCGGTAACAAAAAGTAGCTAGGTTTCCTAGTTTTTCTCTTAATATATATTGATAATGTATTTTGCTAGATCAGATGAATCTCACAAAGTATAAAATGAGCAGCAACCAAAACAAATATTTGTTCACACATATTATCTATACACATACGTGCTCATATACACACACAGGGTGTTGTAAAGCACGTCTTTTCGTTTTTCTTTTTTTCCAGTAACATATGCATGAAATAATATATGACAATGAATTATCTGGGTTTCTATTTTGTCATGAAAAAATGAGAGCAATATGCTGAGATATAAAACTTAATCTCATGTAAAAAGTCTAGGTTTGAATATTTTTGATTATAAGCAAACAAGTATCCCTTTAGCTTTCTATATTAATCATGGTTCTTAGTAACAGCCAAAAACAAACTAAATGAAAAAACTCTAACACATTAAGTAGGAACATATTTTTAAAAAGATTTTTTTTGAAACGTACTTTATAATTGATAAAAGAATACCTAAAAATTGGAAGAATTAATATCTGCCTTGCATGGTGATTTTCAGGACTAGGAATAATACATCTGAAGTACCTGAAAATTTTAAGATAATCAAGGTGTATTATTTATTAGTTGAACTGAAATATGATAGAAATAGATTATGGCTTATAAATATATTTTCTAACATGATTCTAAAACAAAGCATGCTAAAACAATTTCAAAAGTATTGATTTATCAAGTGCAATCTTCCCAATTACATGGAATGTAGGCCAGTGAATCTATGATGTTTTTATTCTTGACCTTCCAGGTTAGTGGCATTTCCTATAATTAAAGAGAACATTAAACTATTTCTTGAGTATTTTAGGATTATAAATAAATTTACTAACATAAAAACTTTATGAAAACACATGTTTATTTATGTTAATAAATTATATTCTTAAATCTGCTATAATAATAAAATATAAAAAGGGACAAACAGTAACTTGTTTACCAGCCATCATGCCATTTATACATATAAGTAAGATAGAACGTGGATCAGTACTGTAATAATTCAGAGCTGAGGGCACTCTTGGGAATCAAATACAATTTTGGTTTCTTAAGGTTTAGATTTATTATCTTATTAAGAATGTCCTGAGTGATAGCTACAAAATGTAAAAATAAATAGACGAATTCCACATTGAATCAAGGAACCCTAAATAAAGATTTCTATCTCCAGCACACTAGATTGCAGAGATTATAGAGAACAAGGAGAATAGCTCCATTTGACATGCACACTTAAACTGTTAGATTCTGAAATTTACAACTAGCTGATTTGGTAGGGTTATCCTTAAAAAGGGTTACTACAGCAAACATACTGCAGTACTCTGAAATTAAGATTATATACATCTGTATTGTGATAGATCGTGACTACAGGCATGTCAAAAAGAGATTAGAGTCCTTTCTTAATTATTTCAGCTTCTGTATTGAAAAAGCCACCAAGAATTTGTTTGAGTTGAAGATGTCTGAAATGCTGTTAACAAGAGAGTAAGATTTTGCATTGCTGCCATGTGGGTGTCCTTGTCCTGGGACTAATAAAATGCTGGTCTAGAAAAGCCGTAATGAAATTAGCTCTGATTATTCCCTGTGGAGGTGTTTTCTTTTATCTGGGAAGTTCAGTAATTACTATTATTTGCAAACCCTATAAAATTGGAATACCCATATTATAATTTCTATGGCACTGCTCTGTTCCTATCTATAACATGTAGATTTTCCCCAATTTCTACTACGAGTTTTGCCTATTCCGTAGAAACTAGCTAACCCACAATAATGGTATTCTTCTTAACTTTTCTAAAGTAAATGTTTTGTGTATCATATAATTTACCTCATGTCCATTGTTGTTGTATACTGTCAAGTCAATTCTGACAGTCTAACAGCTGGTATGTTGCTGAGCTCTTAGTAAATAAGATAACTCGTGAACTTTATATACGTATGTGTGGTATATGAACATATGAATGTGGGTTTATATATAAATTATGCTGAAACGCTTTATCTGTGATAATTTTAACTAATTTTTAAAGAAATTCCTGGATGGTACAAATGGGTAAGCACTGGATTAATACCTTAAAGACTGGCAGTTCCGCACCAGGTAGAAGGGCCTCAGAAGACAGGCCTGACAATCTGTTCCTGAAAGGTCACAGCTTGAAGATCATATGGAGCAGATCTGCTCTGCAGTTGACTTGGCAATGACAACAAAAATTTACTAACTTGTACCTATATTTTCCAAATATGTAACTATGTCCAAGTGAAGAAAATATTCTAAAAACTCCATAAAGCCAGCTGGAATTGACCGATGCCATTGAACTGTTCTGTTATCATCATCACCTTAAGCTTTCTAATTCTCCATTTCTTCAACTGTATAATGGGGATAAATAGAAATCCCTAAGTCGTCAAGAAAAATTGCCAACGTGATGTATATGAGGTGCTTAGCATAGTCTTGTTCACACAGTAAATTCTAAAACACATGGCTGCTAAGAAAGGAAAATATGACCTTCTTATAAGACCAAATCAAAATTTAAAAAAATTCAGAAATAAAGGTACCTCAGTTCATGAGGTTTTCATGCAATATCAAACCGATGATAATAAATAATAGTAATACCACTAATAATAGTAATTCTTTCTCTTGTATTTAATTGGTAACATTCTTCACTAGGTTAAAGTAGTTTGCATTTCTCTTGTTATTTAGCAAAATTATATATAATTTTATTCTGTGCTTTTCTATTTATTTTTTGTTATATTGACATCAGAATTAATTATTTAAAGAACTAAAATCTGAGAACTCCTTACAAATTTGAAAGTAAGTCAACCTAGATATTGTATGGAAACTGTGGTGGCATAGTGGTTAAGAGCTATGGCTGCTAACCAAAAAGTTGGCAGTTTGAATCCACCAGGTTCTCCTTGGAAACCCTGTGGGGCAGTTCTACTCTGTTCTATAGGGTCGCTATGGGTTGGAACTGAGTTGACAGCAACAGTTTTTTTTTTTTTTTTTTTAATTAATATATTCTACTGTTACACACACAAAAAAAACTTCCACAGAATGCATATAATTCCATTTAGATAAATGCTACCAAAAGTTGATTGTATTCAAAGGCTACTGGATAAAGAAAAGAAATTCCTCTTTATTATTTTTCAGTATTTAAAAGTGAACTTCAACTGTCACAGCTAATAGAATCCTAAGGAAATATACCAACTAAATGTACTGTGGTATCCTGGACAGGATCCTGAAAAACAATAAATGAGATTAATTAGGTAAAAACAAAGAAAATCTGAATAAAGTATGGATTTTAACCAGTAATAGGTTCTTGAGTGATGCAAACTCTTTATTCTTGACTATTAAACTAAAGGTTGGAGGTGCAAATCCTCTCAGTGGTGTTGCAGAAGAAAGGCCTGGCAATCTACGTCTGTAAAGATTGCAGCCAAGGAAACCCTATGAAAAAGTTCTACTGTTTTACATTGGGTCTTCATGAATCAGAACAGTCTGGATGGCAGTGGGGTTTTGGGTTTAATTAATAATAATGTATCAATGTTGGTTCATTAATTGTAGCAAATTTACCATGCTAATGTAAGATATTAATAATAGGAAAATCTGGGCAGGGAGTACATGAGAACTCTGTATTATTTTCTTAATGTTAATATTCATCTAATAATGCCGTCGAGTTAGTTCTAACTCATAGTGACCCTATGTAGAACAGAACAAAACACTGCCTGGTCCTGTGCCATCCTCACAGTCGTTACTATGTTTAATCCCATTGTTGCCGCCACTACATCAATCCATTTCTTCGAGGGTCTTCCTCTTTTTCGCTGACCCTCTACCTTACCAAGCATGAAGTCCTTCCCTAGGGGCTGGTCCTTCCTGATAACATCTCCAAAATTCGTGAGATGAAGTCTCCCATTCTTGCTTCTGCGGAGCATTCTGGCTGTACTTCTTCCAAGACAGATTTGTATTTTCTTCTGACAGTCTGTGGCACATCCAAGATTCTTCGCCAATACCATAATTAGGAAGTACTCATTCTTCTTCAGCCTTCCTTACTCATTGTCCAACTTTTGCATGCATTTGAGGCAATCAAAAATACTATAGCTTGGGTCAGATACACCTTAGTCCTCAAAATGACATCTTTGTTTTTTAACACTTGACAAAGGTCCTTTGCAGCAGATTTGCCCAATGCAATATGTCATTTGATTTTTTGACTGCTGCTTCCATGGGCTTTGATCACGGATTCAAGTAAAATAAAATCCTTGACAACTTCAGTATTTTCTTCATTTGTGATGATGTTGCTTGTTGGTCCAGTTGTGAGGATTTTTGTTTTCTTTATGTTGAGGTGTAATCCATAATGAAGGCTGTAGTCTTTGATTTTCATCAGTAAGTGCTTCAAGTCCTCTTCACTTTCAGCAAACAGGATTGTGTCATCTGCATATGGCTAATTGTTAATGAGTCTTCCACCAACCCTTACACCACATTCTTTTTCATATAGTCTAGTTTCCTGGATTATTTGCTCAGCATATGGACTGAATAAGTATGGTGAAAAAATACAAACCTGACACACTCCTTTCCTGACTTTAAACCATGCAGCCATCCCTGTGTTCTGTTTGAACAACCACCTGTAGATCTATGTGTAGGTTCTTCACGAGCTCAATTGAGTGTTCTGGAATTCCCATTGTTCCCAGTGTTATCCATAATTTGTTATGATCCATACAGTCGAAGGAAGCATCAGGATTGGAGGAAGACTCATTAACAAACTTTGATATGCAGTTGACATAGCCTTGCTTGCTGAAAGTGAAGAGGACTTGAAGCACTTACTGAGGAAGATCAAAGACTGCAGCCTTCAGTAGATTGAACCTCAACATAAAGAAAACAAAAATCCTAAAAATTGGACCAATATTCAACATCATGGTAAATGGAGGAAATATTGAAGTTGTCAAGGATTTCATTTTACTTGGATACACGATTAATACCCATGGACGCAATAGTCAAGGAATTAAGTGACATATTATATTGGGCAAATCTACTGCAAAAGACTTCTTTAAGGTATAAAAAAGCAGGAAAACCACTTTGAGGACTAAAGGAGCCTGACCCAAGCCATGATATTTTCAATTGCCTCATAAGCCCATGAAAAATGGACAATGAATAAGAAAAACCTAGTAAAAACTGACTCCTTCTAATTATGGTGTTGGTAAAGAATACTTAATATACCATGCACTGCCAGAAGATGGAACAAATCTGTATTGGCAGAAGTACAGCCAGAAAGCTCCTTGGAAGCGAGATGGCAAGATTTCATCTCACATACTTTGGACACATATCAGGAGGAGCCAGTCTCTTGAGAATGACATCATGCCTGGTAAAGTAGAGAGTCAGGGAAAAACAGGAAGACCCTCAAAAAGATGTATTGTCACAGTGGCTGTAACAAGGAGTTCGAGCATAACAATGATTGTGAGGATGGCACAGGACCAGGCTCTGTTTTGTTCTGTTGTACATAGCATTGGTGTGAGCTGGAAGAGACTTGACGGCACCTAATAACAACATTGGACATTTCCACTTGAGCATCAAAACTGAACTCCCAATCTTCCCCCAGAAACTTGAACTACGTACAGGTTTCAATAAATTCATTAATGGAAATTTTTCGTTTCCACTTGTTTCTCCCTTCCTATTTTTTTTCACACTCCATGCAATCTATCAGCAACCCTTTTGGGTTTACTTTAAATATATATTCAGAACATAATCACTTGTTAAAAGAATATACCATCCTGGTCTTCTAGATGGGTTTCTTCCAACAAGTTGTGCGTGGAAAGTGAAGTAGAAAAATAGTCCTGTAGCTTCACTGCAGAGTTCTACCAAACTCAGAGAAGAGTTAACACCACTACTACTAACGGTATTTCAGAGCATAGAAAAGGATGGAATACTAACAAACTCATTCTGTGAAGCCACCATCTCCCTGATACCAAAACCAGGTAAAGACACGACAAGAAAAGAAAATTATAGACCTATATCCCTCATGAATGCAGATGCAAAAATCCTCAACAAAATTCTAGCCAATAGAATTCAACAACATATCAAATAAATAATTTTCCATGACCAAGTGGGATTCATACCAGGTATGCAGGGATGGTTCAACATTAGAAAAACAGTTAATGTAATCCACCACATAAATAAAACAAAAGACAAGAATCACCCGATTTTATCAATTGATGGAGAAAAGGCATTTGACAAAGTTCAACACTCATTCATGATAAAAACTCTCAGCAAAATAGGAATAGAAGGAAAATTCCTCAACATAATAAAGGGCATCTATACAAAGCCAATAGCCAACATCACCCTAAATAGAGAGAGCCTGAAAACATTCCCACTGAGATCAGGAACCAGACAAGGATGCCCTTTATCACCACTCTTATTCAACACTGTGCTGGAAGTCCTAGCCAAAGCAATTAGGCTAGATAAAGAAATAAAGGGCATCCAGATTGGCAAGGAAGAAGTCAAAGTATCTCTATTTTCAGACGACATGATCTTATACACAGAAACCCTAAGAAATCCTCCAGAAAACTACTGAAACTAATAGAAGAGTTCAGCAGAGTATCGGGATACAAGATAAACATACAAAAATCAGTTGGATTCCTCTACACCAAGAAAAAGAATATCAAAGAGGAAATCACCAAATCAATGCCATTTGCAGTAGTCCCCAAGAGGATAAAATACTTAGGAATAAATCTTACCAGAGATGTCAAAGACTTATACAAAGAAAACTACAGTACACTTCTGTAAGAAACCAAAAGAGACTTACATTAAGTGGAAGAACATACCTTGCTTATGTATAGGAAGACTTCACATTATAAAAATGTCTCTTCTACCAAAAGCTATCTATACATTTAACGCAATTCCAATCCAAATCCCAATGACATTCTTTAATGAGATGGAGAAACAAATCACCAATTTCATATGGAAGGGAAAGAGGCCCTGGATAAATAAGGCATTACTGAAAAAGAAGAACAAAGTGGGAGGCCTTACTTTACCTGATTTTAGAAACTATTACACCACCACAGTAGTCAAAACAGCCTGGTACTGGTACAACAACAGATACGTGGACCAATGGAACAGAATTGAGAATCCAGACAGAAATCTACCCACATAAGAGCAGATGATATTTGACAAAGGCCCAAAACAGTCAAATGGGGAAAAGATAGTCTTTTTAACAAATGGTGCTGGCATAACTGGATATCCATCTGCAAAAAAAATGAAACAAGACCCATATCTCACTCCATGCACAAAAACTAACTCAAAAGAGATCAAAGACCTAAATATAAAATCTAAAATGAAAAAGATCATGGAAGAAAAAATAGGGACAATATTAGGAGCCCTAATACATGACATAAACAGTATAGAAAACGTTATAAAGAATGTAGAAGAAAAACTAGATAACTGGGAGCTCCTAAAAATCAAACACTTATGCTCATCCAAAGACTTCACCAAAAGAGTAAAAAGACTACCTACAGACTGGGAAAAATTTTCAGCTACGACATTTCTGATCAGTGCCTGATCTCTAAAATCTACATGATACTGCAAAAACTCAACTGCAAAAAGACAAATAACCCAATTAAAAAATGGGCAAAAGATATGAATAGACACTTCACTAAAGAAGACATTCAGGTAACTAACAGATATATGAGGAATTGTTCACGATCATTAGCCATTAGAGAAATGCAGATCAAAACTACAAAGAGATTTCATCTCACTCCAACAAGGCTGGCATTAATCCAAAAAACAAAAAATAATAAATGTTGAAGAGGTTGTGGAGAGATTGGAATAATTCTACACTGCTGTTGGGAATGTCAAATGGTACAACCACTTATTTGGCACTTCCTTAAAAAGCTAGAAATAGAACTACCATATGATCCAGCAATCCCACTCCTTGGAAGATATCCTAGAGAAATAAGAGCCTTTACACGAACAGACGTATGCACACCCATGCTTATTGTAGCACTGTTTACAATAGCAAAAAGATGGAAGCAACCAAGGTGCCCATCAACAGATGAATGGATAAATAAATTGTGGTATATTCACACAATGGAATACTAGGCATCCATAAAGAACAGTGAGGAATCCGTGAAACATTTCATAACATGGAGGAACATGGAAGGCATTATGCTGAGTGAAATTAGTCAGTTGCAAAAGGACAAATATTGTATAAGACCACTATTATAAGAACTTGAGAAAAAGTTTAAACTGAGAAAAGAACATTCTTTTGTGGTTACGAGATGGGGGTGGCAGGGAGCGTGGGAGAGGGGTATTCACTAATTAGGTAGTAGATGAGAACTACTTTAGGTGAAGGGAAAGACAGCACACAATTCAGGGGAGGTCAGCACAATTGGACTAAACCAAAAGCAAAGAAGTTTCCTGAATAAACTGAATGCTTCAAAGGCCAGTGTAGCAGGGGCAGGGGCCTGGGGACCATGGTTTCAGAGGACATCTAAGTCAATCGGCATAATAAAATCTATTAAGAAAACATTCTGCATCCCACTTTGAAGAGTGGCATCTGGGGTCTTAAACTCTAGCAAGCAGCCATCTAAGATGTATCAATTGGTCTCAACCCACCTGGATCAAAGGAAAATGAAGAACACCAAGGACACAAGGTGATTACGAGCCCAAGAGACAGAAAGGGCCACGTGAACCAGCGACTACATCATCCTGAGACCAGAAGAACTAGATGGTACCTGGCCACAACCGATGACTGCCCTGACAGGGAACACAACAGAGAGCCCCTGAGGAAGCAGGAGAGCAGTGAGATGCAGACCCCAAATTCTCATAAGACCAGACTTAATGGTCTGACTGAGACTGGAAGGACCCCAGTGGTCATGGCCCCCAGACCTTCTGTTGGCCCAGGACAGGAACCATTCCCGAAGCCAACTCTTCAGACATGGATTGGAGTGGACAATGGGTTGGAAAGGGATGCTGGTGAGGAGTGAGCTTCTTGGATCAGATGGACAGTTGAGACTATGTTGGCATCTCCTGCCTGGAGGGGAGATGAGAGGGTGGAGGGAGTTAGAAGCTGTCAAAAAGGACACGAAAAGAGAGAGTAGAGGGAGATAGCAAGGTGTTTCATTAGGGGGAGAGTAACTGGGAGTGTGTAGCAAGGTGTGTATGGGTTTCTGTGTGAGAGAATGACTTGATTTGTAAACTTTCTCTTAAAGAACTTTAAAAATTATTTTAAAAAAATAGTCCTGAATAACATGAATTTTGTGTGAATTGATGGTCATTCTGATAGCATATAGAGGAATAGGAATAGATTCTGCAGAAAGGTTAAGTGAAATAGAAAAATAGTCCTGGAGAACAGACAACTTCTGTGTGAATAGATGGTCATTCTGATAACATATAGAGGAATAGGAGTAGACTCTGCAGAAATGTTAAATTTATATACGCTCTTAGTTGAAGTGTTCTGGATATCATCAAGAATATATGTAGTGTCCAGTAACATACAGTGTATTAGAACTTTGAGAAGAGATCTTTGGAGAGTCAGCGAACCGTAGCTATGTACGTAAGGGTGAGATCTCCCACACCCCTCAAGGGGGGAACATATTTGCACACACAAATGCACAGGTTTGAAAATACTTTTACGGAGTTTACAGATCTCATTAAGACCCTCAGAAAATTCTCTCATTTTCTCATAGAAAGATACCTATGAAATCAGGAAAATCCAATGGTTATTTTCTTGCATTTACCGATTAAACTCATTAAAATTTTATGAGTAAGATGATAACATTTACTGAAAAATTAGATGATTTTTCTAAAAATATAGATTACAAGATTTTGCCAAATTGCATATTTATAAAGGTTAAATCGGTATTATATTCAGTGCTACTTTAGTTGAGACATATCAGAGTGGATAAACCAGAAAAACGAAACCCATTGCCATCGAGTTGGTTCTAACTCATGGCGACCCTACAGATAGTAGACTTGCCCTATAGGATTTCCATGGAGTGGCTGGTGGATTTGTACTGCTGACCTTTTGGTTAGCATACGAGCTCTTAACCACTATGCTACCAGGGCTCCATCAGAGTGAATAAGTAATGTTATTTCAGAAAATAGAAATATTCCCTCAATAGGTGAGTAGTTCCTCAAACTGTTTTGTCAAAGCAATATAAATGACCTTAAGAAAGACTTTATTCCAAACCTTACCTATATAAAAAAAGCGCTATAATATATTAACACCATTGGACTTTGTTGATTTCTGACCAAGAGTGAATTGTTAAAAGGAAGTGGTAGGCGTAGTAGTTATGTGGTATAATTCTAATGTATTCTTACCCACAAAGGATACTGAATCTAGTATGATGATCCGTGTGATAAAAACAATGGAGGTAAAATATTTTTTAAATAAGCTATGTTTTTTAATTCATTAAGATAGTATTTAAATTATTTAAAATAATATTCATAAATGTTCATTGTGTTCCCATTAGAATTGCAAGCATTCAAAGAATATTCCTGGCTATGGTGGGTCTCCCTGATCTCAGCTGCGTGCTTGTCCTTTTAACTCCTTTGGCAACCTGTTTACATCTCTATCATAGCAATTTTATGATGCTGTGGTTTGTAATCTTTTTAACATTGATCTAACTTCCTCGACTGACTGTAGATGTAGTCAGGGTTATCTTCCATCTATATTCTCAGCAACTAGTACACTACTAGGTATATAGCAATACTTAATAAGTAAATTGCTTAATAATTTCTGAAGAAACTACTTTGAACAGGAAAAACCACCCTACATACAGTACGGCTAAAATCAGACTCCTAACCTACAGCTCTGAATTCAAATAATGGTTTCTGGATTTTACTTTAGCTGTCTATTTCTAAATAGAATATTTTGATCTATTATGTCTATTTTCATTAATAGTTTTTATATCCGTAAATGTGTCAATACACTGCTATTCCAACAGTGGTGATGGGTGGGATGTATACTAAAACTTGGTTTTCTGAGAAATCGCATTAATAATGCATGTTCACTATCACTTTTAAATTAAAAATTGTAGTTGTTACAAGTTAATAAGAAAATTGAACTCCGGTTGTTTAGTGGTTAAGCACTCAGCTGTGAACTTAAAGGGTGTTAGTTTGAACCCATCAGCCACTCCATGGGAGAAAGATGTGGTAGACTGCATCCATGAAAATTTAGTGCCTTGGAAACCCTGTAGGGCAATTCTACTCTGTTGTACGGCTGCTATGAGTTGAAATTGACTTGTAGCAATGGGTAATAGGAAAATTAATGGATATATAAAACATACAGAATAAAATATATTTATGTATATTATTTCGGTATATTTAAGAGCCACTTTAATTTTTCTCCCTTAGATAATATATACTGAAAATATCATAACTTGTATTTATTTAAATAATATCCTTCTAGTTTTATCTAATTTTTAAGATAGGTTATTTGAGGAGACTAAATGACATTACTTAACTTAGGTAAATTTTCAAAAAAAATTTAAGGTAGTTTCAGTACATTCAAAAGATTCTTTTTCAATTTACTCATTGGGGAAAAAAAAAAAAAGAGAAAACAAAAAATTCTTTACTGAATTTCTCCATTTCTCCAAAACTGAGAAGTTTGAAAAAAGATACTTTGTTCTCATGTGTTAATTAGTTAAAAAGTATGTGCAATACAGTTTCAACTTGTTATAACTGCTATATTATTAGATCACTGGGTCAAGTATGAGAAAGAAATCCATTTTGCTGAAATTATGTGACGTGTTTTACCATGCAGGGAAATGCCACTCTAATTAATTTCACACAGAGAGTAAAACCACAAAATTGGGAATCCCACAACTTCGTCTGTAGCCTTCAGTTTCACATCAACTCATTTTACCCATTGCCATCAAGTTGATTCCGACTCATAGTGACCCTATAGGACCAAGGACAACTGCCACATAGGATTTCCAAGGCTGTAAATCTCTATAGAAGCAGGCTGCCTCATCTTTCTCCCACAGAGTGGATAATGGGCTCAAACCACCGACTTTACCATTAGCAGCCGAGCGATTAACCACTGTGCCACCTGGGCTCCCAACTCACTTTAGCAACAGTTTTAGACACTACTGTATACGATAAGAGTCTCTAGGTGTGGCAAACGGTTACGGGCTCGACGGTCAGCCAGAAGGCCACCAGTTTGAACCCAGCCAGATGCTCATCAGAAGATAGCCCTGGGGATCTACCTCCAAAGGTCATAACCTTGAAAAATCTATAGAGCAGTTCTACTCTGCACACAAGAGGTTGGCATGAGTCCGAATTGATGCCACTGCAGTTGACAACAGCAATGATGTTATTATATATGATAACGGCGATAACGTCTATTATGCCTAAACAGATATTTTGTAATTAGAAAAACAGCAAGAGAGAAAAGTTGAATGCTACATTTTATTATACCCTATATAAATGCTTTATGTCTAAGTTCGATGCTTAAAATTGTTCTTAGTGATGAGAAAGTGACCTTGGTTTTCGTACAATATTTTTTTTCCAAAGAAAATACCCACTGAGTACTTCACTGTAGTTCATTATATTGACATTGCCAGTTCAGTCAAGTCTCCCTAAGAGGCAAAGTGGATGAAAACTTCAAAGTTTTGTATTTATATCTTGATTCACTCTGCTTGGATTTATCACATTGTGACAAATTTATTACCAGAGCTTTGTCCACTCTGAAGATTCCGATAGAGTTTCATTATGAAATATAAAATATGTCTGCAGGATCATACAAACACCCTATGACTGAGTGCAGCCTTTGTTAGATATCAGAAAGGCTACATTGTATTGCATTGTTGGTAGAGGGTTTCTATTTTATATCTTTGACTTTATTTTTATGTAATTCTGACCCCTCCCCTGACAGCTTTTAAGATATTCTTCTGTCTGTACTCTTTCCTAATATTTTCATATTCTGTCCCTGAAAGAAATTTGATATGCTTTTTAAATTGTATATTATGAGCACCTGGCTGTTGGTGAAAATAGAATTACTTCTTTGCTTTGTGTTTTTCTAAAGTTAAAACCTCATTTTTTTGTTGTCATTCTTGTTGTTCTATCTCGATGTTGCTATTCAAATATATAAATATATATTGTATTGTACTTAACTGAATTTAGTAAGAATGTCACGTATTATACCTTTTCAAGCAGACAGTACTGAGCTCATTGAGGAGATAAATGTTTCACTGGGCAGCACAAAGAGTAATTTATATTAGAAATAAATAAGGCAGAAAATTATAGTTACTGATGAGAACAGCAGAGAATATTTACAAATTTGGGGTGGGGGGAAACAAGATTCATCTATTTTACTTATCCTTGCCTGAATGAGATTTTTAAAAAATTACTTGCAAATTTATATGTCTAACCCCAATCTTGGGGCCTTGGTTGCACAGGGTTAACAGCTCTGCTGCTAACTAAAAGGTCCTCAGTTCAAATGCCCCAACTGCTCCTTGGAAACCCTACGGGACAGTTCTACTGTGCTCTGTAGGGTCACTACGAGTCAGAGTTGACTCAAGGGCAATGGGTTTGTTTTGTTTTTTGTTTTAGCTCCAACTTCACCCTTCGACCAATAATCCACATATATAACTGCCTGTATGCATTTTTGTTTGTTTGATTGGCATCTTGTACTTAACATGACCAAATAGAATTCATTTGGCCTTAAATTTCACAAGTTATACCTTCACCTCGATCTTTCCTGTTTGTAAATAATGATAAAACCATATTTACTGAGTTGTTCAATCTGCAAATCTAGGAGTTATTTTGATTCCTCTCATTCCTACACCAATACACTTAATCCTTCAACAGGCTTATGGATTCATCCCCAGAATATGTGCTCAATGTTATCACTTTTCTTTATGTTCAGTATTCTTACCATTCTTCAAGCCTTTTTTTTCTCATCTAGATTTTTGCAGTAATCTATAAATTCAATTCCCACACACCTTTGCTTCTCTAAAAATATGTATTCCTTATAGTATTCAGAGGGAATGTTTTAAATACAGGTCATTCCACCCATGAGTTAGAACTCCCTAGGACCTTTGTTTTAAACTCTATGGGGCAGTTCTACTCTGTCCTATAGGGTCGCTATGAGTTGGAATCGACTTGATGGAACTGGGTGCTGGGTAGGACCTTTGTACGGTAAGCTAGCAAATCCTCAAATGACTAGTTCCTTCCTGATATCAAATTTCAGTTTAGAGAGGCCTAAATTGACCAACCTTTGTAAATTACTTCTATATCCTAGGTAGGCTCTACATATCATTTGGTTTTATTTATTTCATAGCATCACTTACTGAATTTCATTTGTTTATTTACATTGTTTTTCTCTTCCTTCTGCCTTATTTCCAAAACCTTGAGCAATGCTGAACACACAATCCTCACTCATTATACATTTGGATGAATGAATTCAGGGTTTCATTGAGCATGTTTATATTCCAGCAAACTGTTACGTGAAGTCATGGCTTGCCAACATAAACTCTGCCAACCTTTTCCTGACAAAGCTCTACATTCATGAGTGTGTGAAATACAGTTTCAAGGAAAAGTTTTTTTTCACTTATTAGAAAAGAGGTTGCCAAGCAGGGATCAATAATGCAGGTATCATACTTTATTGTTAAGAAAATGTTTAGAGTTTTGGATGTTACTGTGTTCACTCGAATTTTAGCACTTATTGTAGGTTTTTATTTCTCCTTTGCTAAAGGGTAGATCCACACATTGTTCTATTCAGAATCAAACATATCTCACTTATGCTTGCATTTTAATAAATTTACATTAATAAAGGAAATATGTTTGAATGTGGAAAATAACAAGTAACTTCTTTGAGTGCATAGGAGCCTCGGTGGTGCCGTGATTAAGCACTCTGCAGCAACTGAAAGGTTGGCAGTTAGAACCTGCCAGCCTCTCCACAGGAGAAAGATGTGGCGGTCTGCTTCCATAAAAGTTTACAGCCTTGGAAACTCTATGGGGCAGTTCTACTTTGTCCTGTAGGATTGCTATGAGTTGGAGATTGACTCAACAGCAACGGTTTTTTACTGAATGCGTAAGTACTATGTCATGTACTCCCCTAAGTGCTTTCGTAGACCACTAATATTTATAACACACCTATCACTGATATTCTCGTATTAATCTCTGTCTCAAAGATAATGAAACTGGAGCCTAGGTTACAAACTAGTAAATGGTAGAATTAGAATCTTCTAGGCAATCTGGAACAAGAGCCCATGCTTTATACTTCTAGGCTGTCAGATTCATAACAACAGAGGCTATTTTATGCTTGCTGGTTTCTGAGGCTAAACTTTCAACTTTCTCCTCTATTATAAATATATAGATCTATAGATATAAATATGTGTATGTGTATGTGTATATATATATATATATATATACATATACCTCTGCAGTTTTTTTGGTGTTTTTGGTCTCTTTACATACACATACACATAAATAAATATACACACACAGATATGTATTTGAGGTAAGTCATAAAGTATTGCTACTAGGGTTTCCAGTTCATAAATACACGGGTTTATTCTAAGCAAAATGTGCTTGAACATGTCTCTGTGATCGGTGGATGGCTACAGACAAGTTCTCTAAGTAATATACTTTTCTTAGTCTGGTTAGGGTGCCTTCAAAAAACAAAAAAAAGGGTACTTTCGTGACATGGAAAAAAATGATTTTGAGGTCAGGGCTAATATTGAATTTTTAATAAAACAAGTGGACATCTCAAATCATCAAAGCTTTGCAACAAGTTTATAGGATTGCTGCTTCACATAAAAAAGCAGTTTTTAGATGGATCAAGCATCTTAAAAATGGTCAGAAAGACCTCAAAGATGAGCCAAGAGAGGGAAGACCACTCAGAAAGTTATGGCGACTGCTGTTTGGGATTTCAAAGTGGTAATCTTCATAGATTTTCTCAAAAGACAGAAGTTTTTAAGAAAACTGAAAACTGCATCGTTGAGAAAAAGGGCGGAAAACTTGCACTGAGAAATTTTTTTCCATCACAACAATACACCTGCTTATTCTCCGAGGGTAGCAAGGCCTGTCCTACAAGAATTTCACTGGGAAACCTTACCCCTCCACCCTACAGCCTTGATCTTGCATCTTCAAACTTTTTTTTTTCCTAAAACTCAAAGAACATTTAAAAGGAATAAGATTTGTGTCCCTCGAAGATGTCGTCTTGACAAGGAGTAAATCAAAGATAGCAGAATTCTTCAGGGAGCGGTTAGAGAGATGGAAACACCACATTCAGAAGTGTATAGACCTAGAAAGAGTAAATGTCAGGAAATAATAGCTTTGAATTTTGATATTTTTGTTTAATAAAGGTTTGTATTATTTTGTAGTAATACTTTCTAACTTACCCTCAGGCAAGGAGCCCTAGTGGTGTAATAACTAAGTGCTCGGCTGCTAACCAAAAGATTGGAGTTAGAACTCACCTATTTTCTCTGTGGGAGAAAGACCTGGTGATCTGCTTTCCTAAAGATTACAGCCGTTAAAGACCATATGGGACAGTTCTACTGTGTCTCAGGAATAGGGTCACTATAAGTAGGAACTGTCTTGACAGTACCCAATGATAGCAATACGTACATGGATATAGATATATAGATAAATAGTCACTAACATACATTCCTTTAAATTTCAAATTGTTCCATTAAATTTCTTTTTCATTGTATCTGTTACTCAGAATCACTACCATAACTATAGGATTTTTTTTCTGATGCAAGAGAGATTATTAAATAATTTTCACTTGAGATAGCAAAACACTGCAAAGTCTAAAACACTGAGAAAACAGCATTACATTTTTGATAATAATTCCCAAAAGCCAACATAATGTTTGCCAAAATCAAATTTTTTAAATAAAAATCAGAAAGCTTGGTAAAAATGAATTGTTCCACCTGATACCATTATTTAAATTTTATATTGTCACAGCAAATTTGTTTTAAAGAAAAGACTTCTATGGAATTTAACAGCACAACCATATTTTGTATACATGAAGTTTCAATCTTCACAAAACTATATTAGGAAATAAAAAGTAGTCAAAAACAATCCATCAGAGATATCAAGAAAACTGAATTTAGCATTTGAAATAATTATTTTTAGCTGTTGAGGTCACCAGCCTCAAGGAAAACACTGGGATGCTTTTTTCTCCATTTATAATTTATTGAATGTGATTCATCTTTATCCATTTAGAGAATCCCTGCTGCTAGCTTTATGATGGCATTTTGCATAGATTTTGCTATAGATGACTTTCATTTATCTTTACTTGTTTTATTCATGATTGATATGCAAATATCTCCCAAAGCAAATTACCATATATGTTTGACAAAATGCAACACATATCATTTTAAAAAAATTACAATAAAATACATATTTAAAATAACATAATATTGTTTTCAAAGAGGGCATTAAGGCATGAGTGTTTAATGTGTTTGTCGGTTTCACAGTTTTTTAGTTAACCCTAGAGGCTGTAACATTGACCTTGGTATCATTCTAGTCTTAGTACAGCATGTGGCAGGCAATTTTGAATTGCTAACGCAAGCCCTGCTTTGAGAACGCAAGCCCTGCTTTGTGAATAGGCATAGAAGTCACAAAACATGCTTTACTGTTTTGCGCTAACAGTGGACCTTATCTCTCCAATTCATATTTCAGTATTGCCTTAAATACATTGTACATTTTAATAGTTAAAGAAGGATAATTATGATTAATGTTAAAGTAATATTTTGCCCCATGGAGTTCCCAAGGGATACCTGGTGGATTCGAACTGCCACTCTTTTGGTTAGCAGTCGTAGCTTTTAAGCACTATGCCACCAGGGTTTCCTATAAACCTTTTAAGACTGTATAACTTTCCTTTCTTCAAATTTTTCACATTTATTACATATGTTTATCTTAAAAGGAAACCTGCGTGGAGTAGTGGTACAGAACTACAATTGCTAACCAAAAGATTGGCAGTTAGAATCCACCAGGCACTCCTTGGAAACCACATGGGGCAGTTCTACTTTGTCCTATAGGGTTGTGATGAGTCAGAATTGACTCGATGGCAATAGGTTTGTTTTTTGGTTTTTATTGTTTGGTTGGAGACCTGGTGGTGCAGTGGTTAAGAGCTATGGTTGCCAACAAACAGGCCAGCAATTTGAGCCCACCAGCTGCTCTTTGGAAACCCTATGGGGCAGTTCTACTCTGTCCTGTGGGATTGCTATGAGTCGAATCAACTCAGCGAGGCAATAGGTATTGTTTGGTTTAAAGAAGTCTTCAGGGGAAATTTTTCATTTTAGGCTTAAGTTTAATTCCTTCTACATGTATCTTATCAATACGATTATTGTAATTTTAAGTAATTCCTAAGATTCTCTTAACTTTCTGATGACACCAATATAATTTATTTCCTTGATTATATCTTTTTTATCGAAAACATAGGGTCTAAGTTTATAAAAAACCCCAGTGAGATGAATTGCCACAACAGCCACAACAGTGGACTCAAACACACCAATGACCATGAAAACGGCACAGGCAATAACGTTCCCCCCATTACACATAAGATCACCATGTATCAGAGCCTACAGGATGGCAACGGACAACACATTTTTAAAACAGATAACTTGTTAAAAATTATCAGATCATTTTTTTGAACATTTGTACTTTTAACTTGTCTTAACTGTAAAATAAAAACATATTTTCCTTCTACTAGAGGCCATGTTCAAACTCAATGAAAAATTCAAAAAGGAAGTATTTCATTGTAATATTTTCTAACATCGGTGTGTGCCAAAGTTTGCACTCAAGATAGTCAAAGTTAGATTAGTTCCAGGCCGAAATAATGCTGCTTCCCTCAATATTTTAATGGGCAGTAGTTGACTAAAATTTTATTAAGGTCCTGAAACCTTTAACCCAGCTTTTTTTAAACTGTTTTAATTATACTACTTCATAACTTTCCTTCCCTCTTCTTTTCCTGAGTATTTTGTCTCTTCTCTGCTCTTCATTTCTCCTCTTCCCTCTCCCTTCTCTCTTCTCCTTTTTTCTCCTTTTCAATTTGAAAACAATAAATCGACCACACAGTGTACTCTATAGACAACGGGAGGGCAGACCTATTGAGGTAAGACCCTACCTCAGTGTTTATAGAATTATTGGGTTTATGTGAGTTGTTTTTCCTCTCTAAGTTTCCCCATTTCAATATAGGACTTGTCTTATTAAATATTTTTCTCTTCTGTACCTCCTACTTCTTTATGTCTTGGAAAAGACATGCATGTTTTCCAATTTAAATAAAAAGGCATATCATCATTTTAATATATTGCCTTGTATTTATATTTGTTAAGCTAGCTCCTGGAATCAATCACTTACTTTATATCTACTATGTGACTAGCAGGGTACTAAGATTTTCCATAACAAAATAGAAGAATGTATGAGTAAGTACAAAAAAAAAAATCTATTAGTAAACCCAGGAAAAAAACCCAGTGCCGTCAAGGTCAAGTTGATTCCGACTCATAGCAACCCTATAGGACAGAGTAGAACTGCCCATAGAGTTTCCAAGGAGAACCTGGCGGATTCAAACTGCTGGCCCTTTGGTTAGCAGCTGTACTAACAGTAACCATTATGCCACCAGGGTTTCCCCATTAAAAAAAAAAAAAAAAATTAGTAGTAGAGAACTCAAAATGGGCATGATAGACCTAAGTGGGTTTTAGAAAGAAGGTGAATGTTGATTTGAGACTTTAAGGAAGATAATACTGCATGTTTCTGAATGGAGAATAATAGAATTAAAAACAGTTGTGAGGCATATTGCGTGAGGCCAACCAGAAGACAGAAACCACACAGTGAGTTAAAGAGAAGAGTTTTAACAGAAAAAAAAAAATCATTAGACTAATAAAAAGAATAATTATAAGATATTACACGTCATCAGGAATTATCAATCGCTAGATAAGACTTTATGTTTTGTAAAGGAGAGGGCCAGTGAAAATGAAAAAAAAAAAACCCTCCATGAAATGGATTGACACAGTGGCTGCAACAGTGGGCTCAAAAAAACAAACGACTGTGAGGATGGCACAGGACGGGTCAATGTTTTCTTCTGTTACACTTAAGGTCACCACGAGTCAGAGCTGACTCAAGGGCATCTAACAACACTAACGATGGATAAGCTATAAGGAAAATCTTTTTGGTACCCTAGGACTGAGAGACAGAACCGAAAGAAAAACAGATGTGGATTTAGGATCCTTTTGCTAAGGGGAAGGTTCAGACATCATTGATTAAGATCTAAGTTTACCCACTGGATACCATGGAAGTATGCTGAATTGCCCAAGAAAGTGCTGGTCCAAAGTCCCTTGGAAGGAGAAGCAAAATCTGCCTCATGAGCCAGGGAGCAGATAAGCACTAACTAACGGGATGGGAACCCTCCAGAGCATAGGCGATCTGTTTCAGGCTCTGTAGAAGAACCCTCTAGGGCACAGGGAGGCCATGCAGAAGTATTTGCAAATGTAGTATTGCTTGGTGGAAATTCTCCCAGGCCACAGTCAATCCAGGCATCACCCTGCAGAAGGAAAGAGGCACAGCTTTCTGTGTTCAGAGGACCATGGAGAAGATTATCAGTAGGTTGAGACTGGAGGTTACTAAGAGACCACGTTAGGGACATGTGTGTTGGGTCACGCTCCACAGTATATCTTCACACCCATACAGCTCACCCACCATGCAATAACCATAAGGCATAATGAACCCCTTCTTCCTGCTAAGTCCTGACAGTGCCCTCTATGGGGGAATCTTAGCATCACACTCACTTTAATGGAGCAATGCGTAAAGAAATTCCATCTATGATCACAGGTGACAATAAATCAATAACTGGCACGGAGACGGGGATTGCTGAGACATGTTTCCTGATATGAAATACCTACTTTTTGTATGTTCACACTTTTTTCCTACTTTTTAAATACAAATTGACATTCAACTGTATAGAAATTGTCTTCTATAGTATTGCATTCAAATTTGTTTCAACAATATTATAGTAGCTTTTACCTGTTAAAAAAAAAAAAAAATTTATCTCCCAGGGGAAAATATTTTAATACTGCCAATAGAGGGAAAAGAGGAAGAAAAAAAATATTTCTGATGGCAAGTCTGTAAGCAGTTATGCACATTTTCTTATTTAAACTTAAAATAAAGTAGTGAAATTATTGCTCAAATGTTAAGTAACCATCTTGAAACCCATTATATAGTAAGAAAAAAGAGAAATAATAGTAGCTGTTTAAGTCATCTGAAGTCATAGCCTACTGTATACTACAGTTCTTTACAATGTACCGATGTGTGGAATAACACACATTACCACAATATTTTCATTTGCAACTGTTCTTGCTTTCAGAAAACACTGAACACAACCCCCTTCTATCTGTTTTCTAAGAGTTTTGATTTTATGTTTTTTTTTTTTGTTGTTGTTCTATAGTTCAGCATCTCATTAGTAGAAAGTAAAAAATATAGTCATAATACTTTTGGATTTCAGGACAAAGATATTTAAAAAAAAAATTTAGGAGACTCTGAAACTTGCTCTTGAACATACAGCAGCTAAAGCAAAAGGAAGAAATGATGAAGTAAAAGAACTGAACAGAAAATTTCAAAGGGCAGCTCAAGAAGACAAAGTAAAGAATTATAATGATACGTGCAAAGAGGACTTGAAGCACTTACTGATGAAGATCAGAGACCACAGCCTTCAGTATGGATTACACCTCTACATAAAGAAAACGAAAATCCTCAAAACTGGACCAATAAGCAACATCATGTTAAATGGGAAAAAGATTGAAGTTGTCAAGGATTTCATTTTACTTAGATCCACAATCAACACCTACGGAAGCAGCGGTAAAGAAATCAAAAGACACATAGCAATTGTCAAATCTGCTGCAAAAGACCTCTTTAAAGTGTTGAAAAGCAAAGATGTCACTTTAAAGACTAAGGTGTGTGATATTTTCGATCACATTGTATCCATGTGAAAGATGGACAAGATGAGGAAGACTGAAGAAGAATTAATGCCTTTGAATTGTAGTGTTGACAAAGAATATTGAATATACCATAGACTGCCAAAAGAATGAACAAGTCTTTCTTGGAGGAAGTACAACCAGAATGCTCCTTAGAAGCAAGGATGGCGACACTACATCTTACATACTTTGGGCATGTTGTCAGGACTGATCAGTCCCTGGAGAAGCACATCATGCTTGGTAAAGCAGAGGGTCAGCGAAAAACAGGAAGACCCTCAACGAGATGAATTGACGCAGTAGCTGCAACAATGCGCTTAGGCATAACAACTGTTGTGAGGATGGCACAGGACCTGGTAATGTTTCCTTCTGTGGTACATAGGGTTGCTAGGAGTTTGAACTGACTGCAGAGCACGTAACAACACGCATTTTAAACATCTGAAAGACGTAGCTTATTTACTTTATAATACAGCCATTCTTTTCTTCTCAACAAGGTGACTTGACATTGTCAAGTATAAATGCTCTCTTTAGTATGCTAGTGAAACAGTGCTGTTTATTGCTAATTAGGAAGTCTTAATATAATTGAAGCCCATTGCCACTAATTGCTACCCTGATAGAACATGTCTATATACATACTAATAGCTTGAAATACACTTTCCTTTTAGTGAGAAGAAAATGTCCTGACAGGAATACTGCCACTGCTCATTATTTCTTTCTGCAAAAGAAGAAGCCCAAGAAGAAAAGAGGAAGAGAAAGAGGAGGAGGATGAGTAGGATGAAAATGAGGAAAACAAAGAAAAAAGAGAAAAGGAAAGGGAGGAAAGAGAGAGAGAAAGAAGGAAAGGCAGACATAGAGACAGGAAATAAAGCAGAGGTTACCAGGAGTGGGGGGAGTGGAGACTGTGTAATAATTAGTCAATGAGTACAGAATTTCTGTTAGGGGTAATAAAAAACTTTTAGGCATAGATAGCTGTAATGATTGTACAACATCATGAATGTAATTTATGCCTCTGAAGTGTAAACTTAAAACCGGTAAAACCGGCAAATTGTATGTAATATCTATTTTACTACAATAAAATGAAATAAAAAAGGGGTTGTGGGGAGGTATTTTCACATTGAGGAATACAGAATTGTTTACCCAAAACAAACAAACCAAAAAATCCTAAAAACTATACTTAAAACCAAAAAACCAAACTCATTGCCTTCCAGTCGATTCTGACTACTTGGAGTCAGGTAATTTTGGCTTTCAAAATCCAATCCTGCAACTAATAGTTTGTGCCTTGAACAAGACAGTTAACCTGTCTTTTTAAGTTTTAAGGAGCCCTGGTTGCTCAGTGGTTAAGCACTTGAATGCTAACTGAAACGTTGGTTGTTTGAGCACACCCAGTGGCTTGTGGAGAAAGACCTTCCATCTGCTCTCCTAAAGATTAAAAAAAACAGCATAGAAAATCTTATGAAGCCATTCTACCCTGTCACGTGGGGTTGCTATGAGTTGAAAATCAACTTAACAGCATCTAACAACAAAGTTTAAGTTTATAATAAAATTTATCAATCATTTTTGTTATCACATGTATTAATTACAGGCCTGACACAGTCTAATCATATTTCATTGTCAGATAAAAATCTATATTAAAAAGTTGTGTTTTTTTTTTTTTTTTAATCTTTTAAGACAGAGAAATTGTTACGGTATCTTATGTAGTATGAAACCCATGACTCTAGGGCACTAAATGTATCCAATGCCTTTGTGTTTGTAAGCATTAGTTCTGTCTATCAAGAAACTGGGTCTTTGGCTAGAATTCCCGCTTAGTGTCATCCAGAATGTAATGTTGGTGACGGCTAATGTACAACGTTGTTTTTTACTATAATTAATTCATCTAATTTGAAAATATATAAAACGTGGAAAGGGTGGCTAACCATTGAAACAGGCTGCTCAGCCATATTGAAAACCCCAATCAACACCTCTTCCCCCCTCTCTTTGTCTTGGTAACCACAAGCTTGTTTTGAGCAGGAAGCCGCAGCAGGTAGTGGCTCCATCCACTGACTAGCCCTAGTTACACCTTGAAGCATGCACATATTGAAATCACATCCTTCAACTGACCTCCTCCCCCACCCCCAAATATAGGCATGGGAGGGCTAAAGGCAGAAAATTCCGGGTACCAAACCCAACCCCCTGACACTACTGGAAACAAAAAGCTCCCAGCCCCCTTAGTCAGCGAGCACGTGGCTTTAAGGTCACTAGACCCCAGGTGCTTCTTGTATGCGCAGACAATAAACTTGCCACTTTCTGCTTCCATTGCAATCAGTGCCTGTCTTATTTAAATCGGCTAATAAGACAGGACAAGAACCCGAGTGGGGTTCGTTCTGTTACACCATCACTTTACAATAGAATGAGACTAGTATGAAATATAAGTTTTCACATAAAACTGTGCAATTAATGCTACAATTAATGATTAATCCTTGCTGCAATGAATGATTAAAGCTATTCATAATAGCAGTGTTTATGAGTATATGCCTTGGGAAATTTTTTGTTTTTAATTTTTTCATTAGATAATGTGTTAATTTATTATTATTCACAAAATGCATTGCTTCCAAAATAATTTAGTTATCTCAAGAACTTACATAGACTATAGGGAATTAAATTTATTACAAAAACAGAGCAATGAAGTCAAGGGAATATAGATGCAAAAAAGTCAGATGTTCTCAAAAGGAAGTTCATACACAGATCTTCACTTCAGGGATCACAATGCCTCCAGAGGCCTGCAGGTAATACAAATGTGTGAAGCATCTGGGTATAAGAAACAGGCAGGTGATGCACTAATGAACTAGAGAGCACATCCACCCTTAAAAGTATTCATGTTTACTAAAAAACAAATAAAAATCCTGCCAGCAAAGTAAAATAAGTCAGCAGGCCCGATTCAGAGTTGTTGTAGTATGCCATCAAGTTGCTGCAATGAATGATTAAAAGTTGTTATTGTGCGCAGATGAGTTAAATCTCCCTCAAAGAAATCCTGTGCAACAGAGTAGAACTACTCCTCAGGGTATTCTAGGCTGAAATCTTTACAGGAGCAGGTAAAGTTTGCCAGGCCTTTTCTCCTGTGGAGAGTTTGGTGGATTTGAACCACTGGTCTTAACCATTGTACCACCAGGGCTCCTTACTTACTGCTGATTTGCCCCATTATTATACCATTAGTCCTATATTTGTGTCAATTTATCATCAAATGAACATATAAAATGACAAATATTAGCAGTTCATATTAATTAAAATAATATATAAAATCTATTTTGGAGGGTAATGTATACATTAATTAATGAATAAGTGATATAATATTAATTTTGTGCCCAAATGATGCTGCTGAAATATTTATGAACATGTTTCTTTCAAGCAAATATAATGCTTTCTGTGATTATTTATACTTATCACAATTCACTTCCTGATGAATTAAAAATTTCCCTACCCTGACTCTGATTCAAGACCTGGTCAGCAAATAAGAGCTTTCATAGACGTCAGCTGCCACAGTAGCAACTTTCGTTAGTTAAAACCAGATATCGCTGGAATTCAGATATAGTTATATACAGAATACTTCTTACCTGAAATTGTTCTTTTAGGAAACTGCAACTATGATTATATTATGTATCATTGAGAGAGACCATACATGTATGAGGCACAATTCAGGTACTTCACAAATTTAATTCTGCTTACAATACCCAAGGCTGAAGGTCATTTGGAACTCAATTATAAGGCAATCCACAGTAAAAATATAGGAATGCTTCTGTAACGGTTGATACAAAAAAAAAAAAATAGCCACCTCTAAAGCCTACTGAGTTCCCTCTTGCCGCCCTGGACGATTTGCCTCCTAATGCTGTTGAATCTTTGGTTCTCTTCAGAATTCAACAACCAAAACATTAAAACAAAGCACATCAGAAATTTTAAAAAATTTAAAAAAGTATTATGCAACATTTTGTATACTGAACAGAGAGAACTCTTGCCTTTTTTCCCCTCATTCGACTTCTATATAGTGTAGGTTTCCTTTCTGGAAAACTAATTAGGTCAGGAGAAAAAAAAATGTATATTAATAGTTGAAGGTTTCCTTGGTGAAATAGCCAGTTTATAATTGTTATGGATTAAATTGTGCCCCCACCAAAAGATACACAGAAGTTCTAATCCCTACGCCTGTGAATGTGTTGGTGTAAAATAGGCAGTTCCATAATAATAGTTGAAGACTGCAATACTCCAGTTTCAATAAAGGATGAACAGAATATCTAGAAAGATCAATGAGGAAAGAGGGGATTTTAATAATGCTATAAATCATGGCCCATCTATCAGTTGGTCACACTGTGGTGGCTTGTCTGTTGCTGATGTTGGAAGCTAATACCACCAGTATTTTAAATAAAAAGATCATTCACCCATGGTGGACAAATTTCAGTGAAGCTTCCAGACTATGACAGACTATGAAGAAAGACCTGGTGACCTATGTCTGAAAATTAAACAATTAAAAATTTATGGATCACATCAGTATATGGCCCAATATAGTGCTGGAAGATAAGCCCCCTAGGTTGGAAGGCAATATACAATAGCTGCAACAATGGACTCAACTCAAACATACCAAAAATAATGAAGATGGCATAGGACCAGGCAATGTTTTGTTCTGTTATACCGAAGGTCATTATGAGTTGGAGCAGTTTCAATAGCAACTAACAACAGCAACATAAACCAACTAGACCTAACAGGCGTATATAAAATACTCCACCCCAAAACAGCACACCACATATTCCTCTCTAGTTCACATGGATCATTCTTCAAGAGAGACCATATGTTGGTCACAAAATAAGTCTCAATACATTTAAAAATATTGATATCACACAAAGGATCTTCTCTGACCACAATGAAATAAAACTTGAATAGTGGAACAAAAAATGGAAAATACACAAAAATGTGGAAATTAAACAATATGCTATTGCACAAGCAATTGGTTAAAGAAGACAAGAAGTGACAAATTAAAAAATATTTAGAGTAAAATGAAAATGAAAACACCATGCACACAACTTATGAGATGCAGTGAAGACAGTACTCTGAGATTAATTTATAGTGGTAAACAACTACACTGAAAAAGAAGACAGACCTAAAATCAATAACCTAATTTTGCAACTTCAGGGACTAGAAAAAGAAAGAAAGAAAAAAAAGAGCAAGAAATTTAAATAAGCAATATCCAAAAAGGGAAGGAAGAAGTAAAACTATCCTTTTTCACAGTGTCATTATCCTATCTGTAGAAAAATGCCAAGGAATCCACAAGAAAGCTACTAGAGGTAATTAATAAATCCAGCAAAGTTGTAGAGCATAAGGACAACACACAAAAGTCAGTGTCTGTATACCAGTGATGAGCAATCTGAAAAGAAAATTAAGAAAACAATTCTATTTACAATAGGATCTAAAAGAATAAAATACCAGGAATAAATTTCATTAAGGAAGTGAAAAACTTGTACACCAAAAACTAAAAAAATTTGGTGAGTGGAACAAATTAACCATTTCATGGGTGAAATTTTTTTTTTTTTTGAATTTTGTAATGATGCCATGTTATTTCACTAATGGAAGAGATGCTGAATCATGGTAGTTGGTAGTTTTTTTTTTTTTTAATTATTATTATTTGAAAAAATGGGGCATAAATTGCAAGTGGGATGTATTGGTTCCACGTTCCATGAAGCACATCATACTTTTGGGACATATCGATCCCACGGTCCAGGAAGTGCCTCACAAACTGTTCCCCCCAAATAACTCATTTACTTGAATATTTCCAAATTCTGGTAACTGTAACTTCCCAATAACACAAAGAAAATAGTAAACATACTTTCAAGCCTTATCTCACTGTACAGAAGCCAAAAGACAAAAAAGTTTTACACAATCACTCTTCTAGGAAGCAAACACTCATACAACTCTCAACACTCGAATGTGGCACAGACCAACTGCCTTGTTTTTTAGGCAGTTGCATCAATATCCACTAGGAGACTAGAATGTATTAAGGTGGCTCAAATGCTCGCCAATAAACCTCCTGGGTCAGAAAATATAGCTGGAACATATACGTGCCATTGCCTGTTAAAGCTTTAAAGATGACCTAAATAAATGGAAAGACTTTCTGTGTTTGTGGACTGGAAGACACTTTAGTATCGTTAAGATGTCAATACTACCTACCAAAAGCTACCTATAGGTTCAACACAATCCTTTTCAAAATTCTAACAGCCTTCTTTGTAGAAATGGAAAAACCGTTCCTCAAATTTCTGTGGAATGCAAGGGGCTTCTAATAGTCAAAATAATCTATAAAAATAAGAACAAAGTAGGAGGACTCACTCCTTCTGATTCAAAGCATATCATAAAGCTACAGCATTCAAAGTAGATTGGTATTGGTATAGTCATATAAACAAATGAAATACAATAGAGTCCAGAAATAAACCTATACATATATGGTCAATTACTTTTGACAATTAATTTTTGACAAATTCATTCAATAGGAAAATAATAATATCTTCAATAAATGGTGCTGGGATAACTTGACCTCCATATGCAAAAGAATGAAGCTGGACCCATACCTCACACCATATGAAAAATAATTCAAAAGGGATCAATGACGTAAATGTAAAAACTAAAACCATAAAACTCTTAGTACAAAACATATGAGTAATGATTTGGGACATAGTTGTTGACAATGGATTCTTAGATATGACTCCAAAACTATATACAACAAAATAGATAAATTGTACTTCGTCAAAGCTAATAACTTTCATGCATTAAAAGACTATCAACAAAGTGAAGAGACTACCTACAGAATGGGAGGAAATATTTGGAAACCATATATATGATAAGAGTTAAATATTCAGAATATATAAAGAATTCTTATAAGTCGACAACATAAATACAAACAATGCAATTAAAAACTAGACAAAGTATAGAAGTAGGAATTTAGCCCAACAGGGTATACAAATGCCAATAAGCACATGAAATATGCTTAAAGTTATTAACCATTGGAGAAATGAAAATCACAGTGAAATACCACTTCTTCCCTGCTGTTGTTGCTGTTGTTAGTTGCCATCAAGTCAGCTCTGACTCATGGAGACTCTATGTACGACAGAACAAAATATTGCCTGGTCCTGTGCCATCTTCACAATCATTGGTGCTCTTCAGTCCATTGTTGCTGCCCCACTCATCTTCCAGCCTTATATGGGACAGTATTCTATTGTGATCCATGGGGTTTTCTGTGGTTAATTTTCAGAAGTAGATTCCTAGGCCTTTCTTCCTATTTTGTTTTAGCCTGGAAGCTCCTTTGAAACCTTTTCAAAGTGGGTGAACCTGATGGTATTTGAAATAATCAATGGAATAATGTTCAATATTATAGCAATACACAAGCCACCACAGTATAACTAAGTGACAGAAAGGCAGCGGCCTCTCCAACTAGGATGATAGTTTTCAGAAACTTGGAAAACAAGAAGTGTTGACGAGGATGTAGAGAATTTAAAACGCTTATCTATTGCTGGAGAGAATGTAAATGGTGTAGCCATTGTGCAAGACATTTGGGTGGTTTCTCAAAAAGATAAGAATTGAATGACCATGTAGCATTGTTGTTGTTAGGTACCGTAGAGTGGATTCCGACTCATAGAGACCCAAGTACAACAGAACTAAACACTGCCCTGTCCTCATCCATCCTCACAATCATTGCTATGTTTGAGCCCATTGTTGCAGCCACTGTGTCAATCCAACTCATCGAAGGTCTTCCTCTTTTTAGCTGACCCTCTACTTTACCAAGCATGATGTCCTTCTCCAGAGACTGGTCCCTCCTGGTAACATGTCAAAAGTACATGAGACAAAATCTCACCATCATCACTTCTAAGGAGTATGCTGGTATTTTCTCCAAGACAGATTTATTTGTCTTCTAGCAGTCCGTGGTATATTCAACATTCTTTGCCAACACCATAATTCAAAGGCACTGATTCTTCTTCAGTCTTCCTTTTTCACTGTCCAGCTTTCGCATACATATGAGGTGCACAAAAATACCTTGGCTTGGGTCAGGCAACCTTGGTCCTCAAGGTGACATCTTTGCTTTGTAACACTTGAAAGAGTTCTTTTACAGCAGATTTGCCCAATGCAATACGCGCTTTGATTTCTTGATTGCAGCTTCCATGGGTATTGATTGTGGATCCAAGTAAAATGAAATCCTTGACAATTTCAATCTTTTCTCCTTTTATCATGATATTGCTTATTGGTCCAGTTGTGAGGATTTTTGTTTTCTTTATATTGAAGCATAATCCGTACCGAAGATGGTAGGCTTTGATTTTCATCAGTAAGTACTTTAAGTCCTCTTCATTTTCAACAAAAAAGATTGTGTCATGTGCATATTGCAGGTTGTTTAATGAGTCATCCTCCAATCCTGCTGCCCTGTTCTTCGTGTAGTCTGGCTTCTCAAATTATTTGCTCAGCATACAAGATTGAGTAAGTATGGTGGAAGGATACAGCACTGACATACACCTTTCCTGACTTTAAACCATGCAGTATCCCCTTGTGCTGTTAGAACTACTGCCTCTTGATCTATGAACGGGTTCCATATGACCACAATTAAGTGTTCTGAAATTCCCATTCTTCACAATATCATCCATAATTTTTTATGATCCATACAGTCAAATGCCTTTGCAAATTCAATAAAACACAGGCAAACATCTTTCTGGTGTTCTCTGCTTTCCGTCAAGATCCATCTGACATCTGCAATGATATTCCCTGTCCCGCTTCCTCTTCTGAATTTGGCTTGATTTTCTGGCAGTTCCCTGTTGATGCACTGCAGCAACTATTTTTGAATTGTCTTCATATAATTACCGTAAAACCCAGCAATTCCTCTCCTGGGTATGTACCTAAAAGTCATGAAAGCAGAGACTCAGACAGATGTTGGTATAGACTGTTTATTACAAATAACCAAAAGGTGGAAAATAACCCATGTTTCCAACATCAGACAGATGAATAAACAAAATGTTTATATACATGTACACCTAGTGCTGTCCAACTGATTATGACTCATAGAAGCTCTGTAGAACAGAGTAGAGCTGCCCCAAAGGGTTTACCAAGGCTATAAATCTTTACAGAAGCAGACTGCCACAGCTTTCTCCTGTGGAACAGCTGGTGGGTTCAAACCAAAGACCTTTTAGTTAGTTAGCAGCTAAGCTCTTTAACCACTGTGCCACCAGGGCTCCTTTTATGTGCGTATAATGGAATATTATTTAGCCTTAAAAGGAAGTGGAATTCTGATGCATGCTCTGACATAAACAAACCTGTAAAACATTAGACTGAGTGAAATAAGTCAGAAAAAAAAAGACAAATAGTGTATGATCTCATGTCTATGTAATATCTAGAATAGGCTGATGTATAGAGATCCAAGTTTATTAGTGGTTACCAGTGATGCGTGGGGGACAACGGAGGAGATATTGCTTAAGGGGCACTTTGTTTCTGTTAAGGGTAAGGGAAAAATATGAATGCAGATAGTGGGGATGGTTACACAACTTGGAGACTGCCATTAGTTTCATTGAAACGTACACATAAAAATGTTGGACTTGACAAATATTTTTTTTTATATATATATATATACATTTTACCACAATAAAAAAAGGAGGAAGCTCTTAAAAAGGTAAAGTCAGTTAGAGTTGGAAGAGTAAGATAATAATTTTTTTATTATAAAATTTAAAAATAAATTGTGTTTTATAATTACGCACATATACATTTGTACATGTATTTAATTAAATAAAATGTGTTTAAAAACTGATTTTATACAAACCATGCCGGTTAATACTCAAACCAAACTTAAGAATATAGAGTAGGAATTATTAATATTAACCAAAGAAATATCCAGGCTTCTTAGGGGAATACTACAAAGACTTTTCACATCAGGTAGTGAGACTTGGATCTATTAAACATTTTTAAGTGTTTAGTAACATGAAAAATTGGAGATTTTGAGAAAATTTAATTAAATAGATATGATGGAAAGCTAGAATTAGAATGAATACCCAGGATAATATTAGAATATCCCAGAAATGAGCTAATGGAATCTAAATTAGATATGTAAGAATAAATGTAAGAATAGGCATGGAGAAAAACCAAGGAATCCACATAATAATTCATTGCATTATATAATTTAACTTATATATAATTTACTTTATATCAGAACCCAGACATATGTTAAAAACTATGGAGTAGAAATATTTAGAATTTGGTCTGGTTGAGAGGCAGGATTGAGAGATACAAGTATTGCTTTGAGAAGAAAAACAAGTGTTAGTAAGGCTTGTGATGAACAAATTTAGTCATTTGTCCAAAGCCTTAGTTAAATATCAAAGTAGTAATGTGCTCTAAACAGACATTTATGTGATCAAATTTCAGAGAAAAGGTGGTAAAAGAAACTGACAATAATCATCTGGCAATGTTGGACTTGACCTGTGATCCTCAAAAACAGTGAAGGGTAAGAAATCCTGCCACAGCTTTGTGTTGAGGAAAAGGCTTACTACAAAGACCCAGCCTTCCTCATATGACTTAGGTAAAACTCATGGATGTTTGCTTATTACAGTGACAAAGAAAGATGCAGGTCTTGCACGTTCCCATTCATTACCTCATAAAGAATTACCTGAACTGTTAGGCCCTATGATCAGCTGGAACGGCCTAGCTGACTGGGTAAAACATTCTCTGATCTAGTGTCCCCCTCAAGCCACTCCTGCTCATTCCACTTCGCCACGCCCAGTTCTTTCTAGCTTTATTTGCTCTTCTCTATAAAGGAAAAACCCTATCTTCTCTAACCCATGAGATCTTATGCTCAGAGCATTGTAATAGCCTTTTGCAATAGTCTCCCTATCCCTGTTGCAGTAGTTGGCTTGCCCTTGCAATATTCTTTCAAATAAACACTCTCCTTTCTAATTCTGCTTTTTATTTTTATTTGGCACATAAACTACAACAGCTAATAAGCATGGAGAGTTCAATCAAAGAATCATGGACAAAGGTCTGAGCTTTTTGGAACATTTATTGGCTAGGTTGAAAGGAAAAAATAATAATGATATAAAAAAACAGTCGGTCAAGATACAAAGAGGGAAGGCAGTCGAGAAGCAAAGCCGTTATCTTCACCTGTACCGTGAAGGCAGGGAATAGAATTAGCTCAAGGAAAATGTCCAGAACGGATGTGTAAAATTTGTTTTGTGCTCCCTGCATCCCCAGGCTCTCCCTTTTTATTCATCTCGGCTTTCTCAGCATGTTTAATTTTCATCTAAAAGATCATTTCTTGGGAAATGCATTCTGCATTTTTAATGAGATTTCAAGACAGGCTGATGCTGCTGGTTCACAGACCGCAATTTGAGTATCAAGGCTCTAGAGCAGCAAACGTCAGCACCTCAAATCTCTCCTTCTCTGTGATGTCCCATATTCTAAAATCAAAATTCTCATTTTTTAAATGGTATTTTTATTTTGTTAAAAGCAACAGAAAATAAATACAGGATTTCCTCACAATTCTGAGATTTAAAGTGTACTTTGAAAGGTACAATTTAAAAAATCACTTTTTTCCAATTATTATTGGGATGCTACGTCACACAGCATTCCTGATACTATTAAGCAAAATAAAACAGAGCCCCATAAAGCGTATTATGATTTTTTACAATGTTAGCATATACAGGTAGCTTTGTGCTTTTAATTGATCCCCAAATACCAGATCCCTGGACTCATAGGGGTTTCATTTTTTTCTTCCAGTTTGGTGTTTCCCTGTTTTACCTACCTAGAAGGCATCACCTGTCACCTTTGCTTCCTAATGAGTTCTTGAAAACCATCTGGGGGCAGCAGTCTGCATCCTAAGGAATCAAATAGCTGTCACTCTGCACTAAATTACTTCCTACCCTCCTGAGCCCAGAAAGCCAGTCACTTTTATTCTTGTTTTTTTTTTTTTTTTTTTTACTCATTGCAGAATATTTTTCCTTAATACGTAAATAAATTGAATATTAAATAGAAGTTTCTAGGCTTAGCATATATTTCTCATCTCCAAAAGCTTATTTGTACTATTATGACTAAAACTCTTCAATGGGCTCTCTGGGATTATATTCCAGAAACAACTGTGACATTTAGAGATCTGGGAGTAGGCAAACAATTGGAGCTCATTTTAAGTCAAAGTTATATGGGCTTGTTATTTCAGATCTGATCAAATCAACTTGATGTTTTGTTTTGTTTTCGGAATACTCTATGGAAGGAATTTTTAAAAAAGAGTTTGCATTGATTAAAAACCCTTAGACTGTTTTCTTTCTTAGCTGGCAGAAGTATGGAGAGATAGAGGAATGGAGAAATGGAACTTACATGGAGTAGCGAACTGTTCTGAGACCAATTCTATAAATAATTTCTATGCCTTAGTAGCTAAAGGTCCATCACGATATGTTATTTGGGAACCCTCCACTGACAAGTTCATGTCTACAAATTTTGATATATAAAGCAGACCAATTACTATTGCCCAGGGAACAAACCAGGTTAACACAAATAGTCTTTTCATTTAAAGTCCAAGAAAGACTCAAAGGCCTGGCTTCAATCCCCATGCAGAAATTGATGTAGGGTGAAGAAATTGATCATTCCTCCAGTTTCCCAAATGAAAGAGCAAAGTTTTATTAACTTTTTCCACTCATTACCATGCTCCTACCCAAATAACAAAAAATGCTTAGTTTGAGGAAAAATAGTATTAATTGCAGTTATTTACAAAATTTTTTTTGCCAATTATATCTAATTACTCCTTAGCCATTTAGAGTTACAGTTATCAATAAGAGTTCAATTGACTTTTTTATGAATTTTATTTGGTTTTCATTCAAGGGTTTGTTTAAGGATGCTCAGCCTCTAAATTTGTGACTTGACCACATATTTGCCAACATATGTTTCAAATAATTGCTTAGAATTTATAAATTGATTTAATATGAAGCACGTAGGTTAGAGATACGTTCTAGTAAAAGTGACTTTACTGCTAACTGATAACCACCCAGAACCAAAGGCAGATAGGCGAGGAAAGACCACATAAAAAAAAAATAGAAGGGAGGAATTTGCAATTTCAAAGAAACACAGGCAGAAAACTACGATCTGAAATCATAGTTAAATTTTTCTCACTATCCAACTAAAATTTTTAAAATATTTGCTAGCAATAAGAGTTAAACTTTGTACATATTAGACTGAAGAAATATTTGAATAGAAATATTAGAAGCATCGCTTTGAAATTGGCACTTAGTCATAATTGCTGAGATAGCAGTTAAATATTGGCCAGAAGGTCAACTGCACTTGATTTCAGTTCAACATCTCAATTTTTGAAAGAAACTATCGCTATTTACTAATGGATATTTTCATTGCAGTTACACAGAAATAAAATGTGGGTTGCAGGAAAAATGTTTGGTGTAATCTTCTCTGCATGTTTTACATTGCTGTGCATATTTCTCTGCTTCAAAAAGATACATTTATCCTGCTGTCCACAAAATCAGTCCTTTTGTAGTAATGCTGAAGAAAGAAAAGTCACTTGATTGGTATGCCATGTAAAAGCCTTCAGAGTGTACGCAATGGATTTGCATTTGGTAGTATGGCCATATTTTAACAGAGAATCTTCCATGCATTTTATTTGGATTGTGCTTCTGTGAATGTCACAAGGTCTTTTCTCAGCTTCAGCTGACATATATTATTGAATGGAGTGAAACCAATCATAGTAGTTGTTAGCTGTATGACTCTAGAAAACTCCCTAACAATTCCTCATGGGATATGCTAAAGTAATACTAAAATAGATTATTAGAAGTCAAATGTCTTTGGGCAAAAATAAATTGCTTCCTGAGCTATTAAGGCTGCTATGCAAGCTTTTTAACTTACAAAATATGATTCCTCATTTCATACAACTTTTTAAATTTCTCTCACTTATTGTAACTTCCACTTTTTCTTTCACTCACGGTTGTATGAGATCTTATTTATTTTTAACACTATTGAAGTTGCATTACTTTCATTGATTTGGAGCTGTGTCAAAGAAATCTTTTATATTAGTTCACAATTTCTTAAAATTCCCCAAGAAAAACTGAGATTAAATAAAAGAAAATGCCACTTAATAAGAAGTACTTGTGAAGGAAACATAAAGCATACTCATGGATCAAAAATAAACAAGGAATAGGGAATAGACACAGAGCGAGAACTGGGCCAAGGGATATTCACAGCTATACTTAATTGAGTTCCTTGTATCTGTCAATAATTCAATATAATTTTGTCTGCAGTGTTCGCAACTATTTTGTATTTTCCACCATTTGGTATTTGTGCCATTTTTAAGATTTTCTAAAAGTCATACAACCTTTAATTAAGAATTTGTACTCCCATCTACAAGTTCATAAATTTTCAACAGGTAACACTAGCCAGTAGTTAGGGCTCCAGTTAGATTTAGAAGAAGATACATCATACCAAAATATTTGGGAATACTCAAATGATTTACAACTTTCATTATTTTAATTAATTTATTTAACTAATTAAGGTTCTTACATTTGTGGGGTGTTCTGAAGCACCTACTTGTAATTTGGAAATAGAGAGTATTTGTCCTTAGTCATGTCGTAGTCTATGAATACTGAGCATGAGCTCTGTATAAGACAGTGGTGATGAAAATCCTGCTTTCAGTCATTTCTAGCAGTTTCTTAAGAAGAAATAAAGATGAGTATAAAAATAACTACATAACTTCATGTTTTTGTTTTCTACTGTAATATGACCTGGTTTTCAAAGCCAAAAGATTTCTTCATTCTCTATAATCTCTTTAAACATCTATGGTACATTTTTTTTTCTGTAATATCTGAAATTTTTTTTTTTTGTAATTTGTAGCAATTTAAACTTTATACTAGTTATGTCCAGATAAATTATAATTTCGCTGATGGTAGGAATAAGCCCTATTTTCTATTTCACATACATCTAATCATTTAGATTTGTTGGGTATCCTTGATGCTTATAAAAACCCTTTGATTATTAAAGATTATGATCGTTCTTGGTATCGTTACTTGCTTTGATGAATACAAGTAGAAGTGAATGTAAAGCTGTCTCTATATCTACTGAAACATGTTAAGACTAATAGTATGTAAGAAAATTATATCATTATAGGTAGAATTAAAAAATTAAGATTGAAATACTATGTGCAGTCTACAAAACAAGAGAAATGTTGCAGGACTGTGCTTTTAACATCAGTATTCGATACATGTTATTAGTGAATTTTGTACAACTTGAGGAATTTAAACAGATAGCATCTCTTTTAAATTTGGTTACATGTTTTAATAATTTATAATATTCTAAGTAATCAGTATTGACACACTTGTTAAAAATCATGGCAGCATAATTACACGTCATGTAATCTTGTTTGTTCTTTTGCAAAATATGAGGTTTGCAAGATGACATTTAACTGTAAATAAGGGTAGTCTCCAAATTAATGTTTTCAAAATTAAAATAAATTCCAGAATTGAGAGTATTCCAAAACTACAAAAGCTTTAGCTCAGACAAGTGAATACATTTTAGAACATTAAAAGAAAGCATAACAGATGTTCCCAAGGAATAGGAAAATGATAACAAACAAACAAACAAACAAAAGTAACATGCTGAACACAGGCCATGAAACAAAACATTAAGCAAAATGAATAGCATCTGGTGAGCTGTATACCTCAAGTGTTTACAGCTGTGAATGAATGTGCTGATATAAAAATAAATAGGAAGATAACATTTGACTGCAGAGAAATGTTGAAAATCACCAAATAAGTGCAAACTATGAAAATCTCAGAATGAGTTAATCTAACTTTTGTTGCAATGTACTGAACAAATAAGCAATTATCTGGCTTGATAAGTATTAGATTAGATCAAATCTAAAATGCATAATATATAACATGATAAAATAGCAATATTACATCAGCAAATTCATAAGGTCCAAAAAAAATTTGATAGAAATCACTAATAATCATATTGTAATTTAAATTCATAATTTATAATAAGTATTATTATTTTAATAAGTAATATTTTAACTAATCATTTCATAGAAGCTTGCTAAAGACTATTTGAAAATAACAGGAAAACTAACTTCTACATCCTATCATCTACATACATTAGGATCAAAGATGCAAGAAGTACTTATAGGAAATATAATGAATGAATTTCGACTCTGTAGACTAAAAATCCCCCAAAACTCATGGATTTTCTGTGATGCACTTTTTTCCTGTTTTGTTTCTTATCTTTTCTGGTGGCTTTATTATTACCATTATTTTCTCTCTTTGTATTTATTCATTCCATTAATTTAGCAAATATTTCTTGGGCACTCATTATAAGCGATACCTTTTCAGATCTTTAGGATACAGCAATGAACCAAGAAATCAAAACCCTACACCCATAGGCCTTTTATTCTAGTAGGATTAAAGAAGCAATAAACACAATAAATAAGTAAAACATATAGTAAATTTGAAAGTGACAAGTGTTATCAACAAAATAAAACAGTAGGAAGCATAAGAAATACGGGGCTTGGATAGGTTTTTTAAGAGCAGGATGATCAGGGGCCTTGCTGAATAGGTCAGATTAAAGAACAGATTTATCTTCTTACTAAGAGAAATTTTTGTGTCTACTCTTCCAACCCGATTGTATTCCTACAGTGCCCTGAATGTTACACTTTAAATAGAATTTAATACATTTTCAAATCCTACTATTGAATTCAATTTTTCTTGCATTTAAAAAAAATTTAAGCAGGGCTTTTTTTTCCAAATTATTCTACCATTCATGGTTTCTGTCTTTTTCTGTTTCATAGAATAAACATCTCCTTTCATATTTGAATAATATCAACTATTTCAAGATGTTTACTTGTTTCTTATAGGAAATGATTCTTATCTGTATTTCTGGGTTATAAGGGAAACTTCCCTTTTTCTGAATGATACTACATTCTGTATAGATTTTATTATTTCTTGCTGTGTAACAAATTATCACAAACTTAGTTTAAAACAACATATATTTATTATCTCACAGTTTCTGTAGTCAGAAATTTGGGCACAGGTCAACTGGGTTCCCTGATTTAATATCTCACAGGGTTGCAATAAAGGTGTTGGCTGGACTGTGATCTCATCTGAGGCTTGACTTGGACATGATCTGCTTCCACCGTCCCTCAGGTTGTAAGCCAAATTCATCTCTTTGCATCTATAGGACTGAGTTCCCAATTTGTTGCTGGCTACTGGCCAGGACACTATGAGTCGGAATCGACTCGACAGCAAAAGGTTTATTGGCCAGGGAACAATCTTACCTCCTAGAGACTTCTCATAGTTCCTTGGCATGTATCCCTCTCCATTGACCCTCTTGCAATATGGCAGCTCACAAGGAAGAATGAAGAACACCAAAGACACAGGTAATTATGAGCTTAAGAGACAGAAAGGACCACATAAACCAGAGACTACATCAGTCTGAGACCAAAAGAACTAGATGGTACCCAGCTACAACCAATGACTGCCCGGACAGGGAACACAACAGAGAACCCCAGAGGGAGCAGGAGAGCAGTGGGATGCAGACCCCAGATTCTCATAAAAAGACCAGACTTAATGGTCAGACTGGGACTAGTAGGACCCTGGAGGCCATGATCCCCAGACCTTCTCTTAGTGCAAGGACAGGAACCATCCCGAAAGCCAACTCTTCAGACAGGGATTGAACTGGAATATGGGATGGAAAATGATACCAGTGAAGAACAAGCTTCTTGGATCAAGTAGACACATGAGACTATGTTGGCATCTCCTGTCTGGAGGGGAGATGTGAGGGCAGAGGGGGCCAGAAGCTGCCCAAATGGGCACAAGGGGAGAGAGTGGAAGGAAGGACTGTGCTGTCTCATTAGAGGGAGAGCAATTAGGAGTGTATAGCAAGATATATGCAAATTTTTGTATGAGAGACTAACCTGATTTGTAAACTTTCACTTAAAGCACAGTAAAAATTAAGTAAAGAAATATAAATATATGGCAGTTCACTTTGGCTCAGGGAATGCAGCAGAAATGGAGAAAGTTATCACTTTTATTCATGCTAGCAAGAGAGCTTATACACAAAACGTAATCGTGAGAATGACATCCCATCATCTTTGCCATATTCTATTGACTAGAGCAAGGCAAGGGTCCTTATCATGCTCAAACAGAGGAAATTATGGGGCCAATCTAGGGCCTGCCTGACACAATTACAAGTGTGAATGCTTCTGCTCAGGCCTGGTTATTTTCAACAAGCAATATCACGTCCTTAGCTCCGTGTACTTTCAACTTATACTTTGGCAGTGTTAACCTCTCATATACGGTTCTTCAAATGAAATTAATGTGTTATGCTTAAGTGGCATCCATATAGTGATGTTTTATGACAAGACTAGAGAGAATAGGTGCAGCTTAATAAACTTCCTCTTACCAACATAATAATTTAAATATCATTTCTTGATTTAGTCTTTGTCCTTCACGTGGCCATTTTCCTATGCTATTATGACTGCCAGGGTACAAAACATGTTGGAAAATTTCCCTCCACTCCAAGCTTTATTACAAACATAAATTTCTCAAAAAGCATATTCAATCAAAAGAATTAATCTTGATAATTATGCAGTGTTGGTCATGTGTTTTGGCTAGGGAAAGGTTGAAATTTTTTCTCTAGCCGATTTGCAAGATAGTTTCCACATAGTTTAGTTATGATAGCCTTATATTCTTGTTAGTACATTCCCTGCAATCCTAAATTAGATGGAAACAAAACTAATGAATTAAAGTTGATCTTTACCTACACTGGAGCCTTTCATCCAGTTATAAATGAGAGTGTGGTACTTGTAGCTCAACTCAAATTATTGGTGTTGTGGCTTGTAGAAATTTCCCCAGACATTTTAATTTTATATTCATTTGCATTTTTTTGAGAGTTCACAGCTTACATGCTCCTTTATTATATGTCATCATAGTTATTATAAAGACAAATTGATAGTAGATATATCAGGCATAGACATACAAAGCATAGTTAGGTGATATATTAAAAGAGAATTCTTTTATTTATCATTGACCTTATTTTAGTAATATAAATTGTACAGAAGAATTTTTAATTTAATGATGATTTTTAAGCTTATTAATTACCATTCTTTATTACTACTTTTTATAAAAGATACATTTTCGTTATACCTACTCTCTTCTACTTTAATTGTCAATATGTAAAATGGTAATGAAAATTATTTTATTATTAATTGACCTATATATGTTTCAAACTTTATTGATGTATATGATTTAATTTTGCTAAGAAAAAGTAAAAGAAAATTTAGATTCATTTGAAAAACAGCACTGCAGATGGAACAAATTAGTTGGGTTTATATTTTCTGAACTTTCCTACCATGCACTAGTTAGAATCGTTCCAATAAATAATGGTAATGAATAATCTTATCACTGCTCTTCAATGTTCTTGCTAATAAATTAAATCATAAGCTTCAGTTTAACCACTAATTTTGCATTTTAAAGTGTTTTAGAGTTTGAAGATTTCAAAAGTTTAAACAGGACTTTTAATGTCAGAATTGAATAATGTAGTTACACTTTCCAAAGTCTCAGTGCTTCTAATTGGCTGAGAAGATCATGCTATTATTCACCTCAAAACTAATTCAAATTGTGGATCAGTAGGGTGGTCCTTTTTTCTTCTCTATGGACAGGAAACTGTGAAGTTGAAGGTACAGGGAACTGTGAAGTTAAAATTTAAGAAGTCTAAATCACAAATTAAAAATTTACCTTTGTGAGAAAAAGTAAATTCCAATCACAAATAGCAGTAATGATATTATATATTTTCAGAGATCTGTGAAGAATGTAATACGTAAGAGGTGAGGTGCAGAGTGAATCTATTAATAAAACTAAGGATTCTTTAAAACAGAATATAATATTGCAACACATAATTCTATTTTTTAAATATCATTTTATATTAAAATTGCTGAAGCTTCAGAAATTTAAAAACAACAACAAAAATAGTTTTCTCTGATTTCTCAGTCATTACTATTTTGCCATTGTGGAATATATTCTGATTTGCACTGTTCTTCTCTTAAGCATACTGTGATTTTTTTCTTCCCTGACTGACAGGTATTACAATATTTGTTAACATCATTGATAGGAAAGTGCAGTTAAGAAAGAGGAGTAGATATAATTATGTCATTCATTACTCTGATTCTTTCTGATAAACAAATATGTTTTAGTCATCAAATGATATTTTCTCTATCATATTTGATTATCACTCTGATATGATCGAAAACATAGTATGCAACACTGGATTCAATATCATTTGAGACTAAAATAATACTATGCAATTATTTTTAGAGCATGTTTTCAGTTATAAGGGCAGCAGAAAACAACTGAAGGATATCTCTACTTTCACCTTAACTGATATTATCTCTCTCCATTTGTCTTAAGCTTAACTCGATGAGTTATTAGGTAGTATTTCTGCATTACTTTTAATTACTTTTACCAAAATCCTGACCATATATTAAACTCTATCTAAAACCTTTTAAAATTAACATGGAAACTTTTATATTTATACAGTTCACATGAAATCTGAGATACTCTAATAGTGAGTAAAAATATAAATTCATGCCACATCCATACTCTTACATTTTCCTAGAGAACATTTTAGCCTTAAAAAAGATTTAAGAGGTCTATGAAAACATTTCTTTTTGCAAGAACGACTGATGAAAAGAGAAGAATTAATAAAAAAAAGCATAGGTATGAAAAGGGAGGATATTACAGATTCAGTAAATATGGGAGAATTGATAGGAGAATTCTATTAATGACTACATGCTAACAATTTTTAAGCCTGGAATTAAATGGAAAAATTTTATTATAAATAATTCAACTATACTTTCTCATGATACAGTAAAAAAAAAAAGCTTGAATTGTCCTATAATATTTTTAAAGTTGAAGCATTGTTTAAATAGCTGTGCATGAAAAAGAAATACCAAACTCAGAGGATTTCATGCAAGAAATCCACCTAACTTCAAAAAATGATCCTTCCAATTATTGTCTTTAGAAAAAAAGAGAACTGCTCCTGATTCATTCAATGAGATGGGCTTAACCTAATAACACTGCAAGGTATTAAAGATCCATTTTCCTCAGGAATAGAGTTATAAAATGTGTAAAAGAAAAAAAAAAACAAATTGAACTCAATGTAATTCTAAAGGCAATATATGACCATCAAGTATATTAAATCTCATTTTCAAATATGGTATAGTATTTTAGATATTATTAATTGAATTGTTTTAAATATCTATAAATGTCATTTGCCACATGAATACATTAGAGCAATCCATTCCAAAAAGTTCTCTAGGAAAGAGACAAGACCCCATGCCACTTTGCATATTTAGAGGAAAGTTGGAATTAGGTCAGAAAACTAGTAACAGATACCCCTTTTTGAGAGTAAAATTTTGTGTTCCTTAGGCTAACGTATTGAAGTATAACATTTCTATGCTGCCGAGAGAGGAAGAAATAAACCTCTGGTTTGTTCCCCCACAGATGATTTGGAGACAGGGAATTTAAAGAGTTAAGGATGTTTGCTTTAAAGAACAAAGACATAGGTGAATAACTGGTGTGAAAGTATGGCCATAAAAAATGTATTTATGTTAAGAATAGGAGACATAACAGAATATCTATATGCTAATGGCAATCATCCAGTCAAGAATAAATAGCTGATAATGTAGAAGAGGGTAAAGACTTGTTGAATCATTGTTCTTAAGAGAAAGAATGGGATCTATTTCAGAAATGGAAGGGATAGTTTTAGAAAGGACTAGTGAGGAAAAAAAAAATAGTGAGATAACATTACACACTTACTCAAAGGGTTAAAATTAAAATGACTGATCACACCAAATGTAGGCGAGTACATAAAGGAACGAGAGCTCTTATACACTGCTGGTAGAAATATAGAATAGCACAACTGCTTTGGGTGAAAGTTTGGCAGGTTCTTAAAAAATTAAACGTACCTCTGCCATATGATCCAGTCACTCCACTCTTGGGTATTTCCCAAAGAATTATGAAAGCGTATGCCAATACAAAGACTTTACACGAATGTTCATAACAACTTTTATTCACAATAGACCCACACTGGAAATAACCCATTGTCCATAAACAGGTAAATGTATAAACAATTATGGTATATCCCTATGATAGAACAGTACTCAGTAATAAAAAGGATTCTCTATTAATACACATGGATGAATCTCAAAACAATTATGATGGGTGAAAGAAGCCAGAAAAAAAAAGGAGTACATATTAAATAATTGCTTTTATATAGAACTCTAGAATATATCAACGAGTCTACAGTGGCAGAAACCAGATCATTTGTTGTCTAGGAGAGGGATTATAAAGGGGCACAAGGGAACTTTTGGAAGTAATAGGTGTACTCAGTATCTTGAACGAATTGATGGTTTAACAGTTTTCATGTATGTCAAAATGTATTAAATTTTATGCTTTACATATGTGCAGTTAATTAAATGTCAGTTATACTGCAATAAATTTTATTTTAAAGCTGTAAAAAGAATATCTAGAATCACAGACAGGAGGCAAAGTACTTGGAGGTAGACTCTAGTAGACTCTTAAATATAGTGGAGGGATGTAATGAACATTATCTTTTGATGGTGTAAATTTTCTCAATGATAGAATATCTAGTACCATAGATAGTAGTTATCTATGATACTGGATACATACTAAATACATGGAGACAGTCCAGTAGACTCATAAATATGGTATACGGGGGTTATGAACATTCTTTTCTGATGACTTAAATTTTCTGAATGAATTAGGAAGCAAAGTCTTGCAAGTGAGGATGATGAAAGTTGTTTTAGGGGCTTGAAGAGAAGGAGAAGGTATGGAATAGTGGTCTAGTGAAGTGGGAGAGCATATAGATTAGGGATGTGACCATATTTCCTGTTATCATTAAAGTACCACCTGAAGTCCATGACCATGGATTAAAAATAAATTAATTGTAATTTTGTGTTTTTTTCTCCAGGAATATTCACTATATGTTTTCAAGCACGCATTACAGGAAGAATTGAATTAAAACCTACTTTTTGTTTTCCCAACTAAGAAAGGGAAATCAAGAAAAGGAGGAGACAGAAAATGTTTGAAGCTCAGCAACATAAAAGAGTAATTGTTCTTTTGCCACATATGTAGCAACAACAACAACAAAACAAAACAAAAATAACAAGATTAGATTTAAACTCATCCCAATATATCAATGGCGACTCTGCCATTACCAATACTCTAAAAGTCATTCGCTCACTTCTAAAAGCTAACCAATGATATCAGCCACGGCTCTTTAACTATGCTTTATCTACTAAAACTCAACATTCTCAAACTCCTCTGCTTCTGAAAGTCTACAACCTCTGAACTCCACGCATCTCCAAATTCAACATCTTATTTTCAGTTTGTGTCATTAAGAGGCATTGTGTTCCATAAGTAAACCATTCCCTTGCCTAGAAAGCAATAAATTCAGCTTTCCCACCACCCACAACATATTAAGTGGACCCCTCCTTCAACAGGGACAAGGGAGTGGACAGTATGTACAAGGGTGTGATTACAATTGTATATCATGATGTTTAAATTGAGTAAAAGAAGAGTAAGGATTCAAGGAAGAGAGGAACAATGCAAAGGTGGTAGGTTCAATGAATAACAGTTACTGGTCAGGAAAAGAATTATTGGAGTCAGAGTAGAAAAGTGAGTGAGTTCAAAATACAGTGGTTTTCAGATTGGTACACATGATTTTGTGATTATAGTGAGTTTTTAGTTGTATGCACTTTGAGAGTGAGAAGCTGAGGTAAGGAAAAGAATCAATCATTAGAGAAGAAGAATTCAAGGAACTGGGTGGCAAGAGAACTAGGATAATTATGATATATGTAGTAAAATTGCCAATAATTAAAGTAGACACAGTATCAAGATGAATACACTTAGATAAGGACAAAATTTACTAATAAAAGAGGAGAAATACTTGGTGGTCAGTAGACAACAACAATAAGTTTCATGTGCAATAAATATAATCTTACAAAGTCAGATTTAAAGCTATGCCTGCCCAAGATGTAGGAAGAAAGTGACATAGAGGAGCATGGAGACTCCTTAACTACATTCAAGCTCAGTGGTAAAAGTGTCACTAAGATAAAAATGGAGGACAAAATTATTCTTTTAGAGGGTTTCATGGGAAATAGTATTCTCAGGGAAGGACTAAATTTCCATTACAGCAAGAACTTGCAGGAAATATTCAGGGAATATTAGTATCATTAGCCATCATCCAGTTGGCCACTGACTCATAGCAACCCCATGCACAATAGTAGAATTGCTGCCTGGTCCCGTACAATCCCAATTATCAGTTGGGGATTTGGCCATTGTGATTCATAAGATTTTCATTGCCTGGTTTTCAGAAATATATAACTAGACCTTTTTTTCCTATTCTGCCATAGTCTAGAAGCTCTGCTGAAACCTATTCAGCTCCATTCAAGTCTGCATTGACACACAGGTGGTGGTTGGGTAATGAGGGACATTGTTCATGAATTGAAAGGTAAAAATTCTACCACTGAACCATCATTGCGGTCATTCAGACAAAATATATTATGAATCTTTCTAGTAACGGACTGAGTATGGAGAAAGCATGAGGAATGCATGAAGTGTACCAGGTTCTCCTTCCCATTGCCGTTGAGTCGATTCTGACTCATAGCCACCTGATAGGACAGAGTAGAACAGCTCCATCGGATTTCCAAGCAGAGCATGGTGGATTTGAACTGCCGGCCTTTTGGTTAGCAGCTGAGCTCTTAACCTCTACACCATAAAGAAACTACGTTGGTGAATTCCAGTCACTTCTGTATCTTGGAAGAAGAGGCTTGGTCTGGGGCTTTCCTTTCTTTCCTGTCATTTGAGTAGAAAGCCTACGGAAGATTAGTCTTTGATCAAGGGTTGCCTTCATTCTTGCCTCCTTTGAGGGCAGGACAAATTTGTTTTGAGTGTGTGCTCTTTCTTGAACTATAATGTTGTTAATGGAATTTAGCCTTCAGGGAGAGATGAATATTACCTTGAGCAATGAGATTCCAGCTTAACCCCTCTATTATCTTTTGTTGAGTTGTTCTCATTGCTTTTTATAGGACTTAAATGTGAAAATTAAAATATGAAACATTATCTTTATAGCCTTCCACTTAGGAACTCATAATGTTAGAGCCATTTAGATAATCATTCCTGTAGCTCAGTAAATTTTGAGATTCTTTTTTTTTTTTTCCGTTAAAAAAGCTTATATGTTTTTTCTTATTTTATGGATCTGGTAGTCTATTCTTCTGAATGAGGTATGTGCACATATATACATGCAAATAAATAAATTCATACCCACATGCACACTCATTCTCTGTATATATTATTAATTTTCTTATGATTGCATAGTCTATTTAGGAGACCACTGAAGTTTCCATATCATCTTAAATCTCAACAATATGAAGATATTCTAGATGGTTTTCTGTTCATTTTATTATAGATCAGCAGAAGGTAGCTTGAGATTTGAAAATCATGATAATTTTCTTTTATTCAAATATTTTTACATGTTTTATTGCATTGAACAGAATAATATCACTTTTCAGTTATGATAGGTTGCTCTTCTCTGTTTATCAGAAGTGAGAAAAAATAATTTGTCTGATCAGTCAGGGGTCAGGATCTCGATTGATTTCTCCAGTAAGGAGGCCATACTTGGTGCGGCAAATGCAATTGGGATTGCCATCTGAAAAAGCTTATCATTATCTATTGTCATTCTTCAAAACCTATCAGTTTTTGTCCTTGCTAACCTGAAGAATTGAAAGGGCCTCTAATTGAAACGGAACCCTCTGTATCTGTAAAGGTTTTCTGGTAGAACTAAACTTTACAACTCCCTTGGGTATGTTGTATTGACATCAATTTTCTATTTTTGTTGGGTGCAGTAATACCAGTACCCTAACAATTTGGTAGTTCTTACCATAATAGCCTTTCCTTCACAGAAATCCACTGTGAGAATGGTTGCCAGTTGCTGAGCTATCAGTTCTTATTAAACTTGCAAGAAATGAGGACATAAGAACTGGCTGTATTTGTGGTTTTCAACCCCCACCCTGGACACTTTGTGAGGTAAAACTTGGCCAAGACACCCTCTTTATGCCTTTCTCTTCTCCTTTGTCTGATATTAAAGAACAGATAGAAATATGGAACATTTGAAAACAAAAATTTTTTATTCTATAGCTTCTGAGTTCAGGAAGTCTGTTTCCAAGCCGATGAAAGATAAAAAGAAAAATTTCTAAGTTCATATAAGTACAGTGCTGGGAAGATTTTAGGAGGGGATGCAGTATATGCCAAATATTCTTTCATGGATTTCTCTTGTTAATCTAAAGAGGACTGAAGGAGAACAGGAGATTTAGGGTAATACCGAATAAGATAGAGGGTCCCATTAGCCATACTCATTGCCTTGAAGTCAGTTCCTACTCAGACTAACATATTCTCTACCCTGGCCCTCCCTGAGTAATCCTGGGGAGAGGGAAAAGCATGTGAGAGAATCTTCTGATAGGTTCAGAATTAAATAGCAAAACAAACAAACAAAAAACCTTGGGTTTGATGAAAAGTAAAACTTGTAGACATGTCCTGCATTTCTGCAAATGTACGAACCACAACAAAATATGTCAGGTAACATAGCTTAACCACTTTCATGAGGGAATGTGCCTGGTCTGGAAAAGTCAAAGAAGATAAAGTACTACAGAATATGAACCAACCTGACAATACTCAAAAAGGTTCTCCATTGAAATTATAGCATCCCATCAGTCTAGACTTCAGGCACAATGTTTGTGTCTAGGCCTGGCAGGGGGTAGAGAGAATGAAATTACCAAAGCAGCTTCATGGAGAGACCACAGTTGGATAAATACCTAGAAGTAGAAGAGCTGTATCAAATGTATCTTTGCATTTTTAAGAAACGGTGAAACTGTTATCCGAAGTTGATCATTTTACATTTCCAATAATACTGTATGAGAGTTAGTTTCTCCACATCCTTACCAATACATTGAATGGTCAGTCTTTTTCTTATTTTAGAAGTTCTAACAATTTTTTTTTTAACAGGAAGTCTTTCTCCCATGGAGCAGCTGGTAGGTTCAAACTGCTAACCTTCTGGTTCAACAGCCAAGTGCTGTAACAACTGCACCACCACCTTCCATAAAAATTACAGCCTTGGAAACCCTATGGAACTGTTCTACTCTGTCCTATAGGGTCACTATGAGTTAGAACTAACTCAATGGCAATGGTATTTTTTTTAATGGGAAGAAGTTGTACCTCATTGTGCATTTAATTTACATTTCCCCAATGACTAATGATATTTAGTATTTTATTATCTGTTTATTGCCATTCATGTATCTTCTTCTCTTGTAAATTGTCTGGTTTTATCAATTGTGTTGTTTACTTCCATATTACTGAGTTTTGAGAGTTCTTCATATATTCTAGATGTAAGCCCTTTATCATCTGTATGTTAGGCAAGTAATTTCTTACACTATGATTTATCTTTCATGCACTTAACAGAGTCTTTAGACGAACAGATTATCTAAAAAAAAAAAAAGGATTTCCTAATTAACAATTTGTTGTTTTATGGATCGTGTTTTGGAGTCATATTTAAGAAACATTTACTTAACCTAAGGTCACAAATATTTTCTTCTGCGTTTTCATCCAGAAGTTTTGTGGTTTTAAGTTTTAAATTTAAATCTATGATTCATTTTGAGTTAATTTTTTATACATGGTGTAAGATATAAATAATCAAGGTTTATTTTTTTGCTAAGTATGTTGATAGACATCCCCATGAATATTTCACCTTTCTGTGTGATCTCCTCCCACTGAGTGAAAGCATTTTCAGCCAATTTAAGAATATTTGTATTAAGAGACAGTCCCTGAGTAGTACAAATAGTTAACATGCCCATCTGCCAAGGAAAAGGTTTGAGTCCACCCAGAGGTGCCTCAGAAGGTAGGACTGGCAATCCATTTTCCGAAAATCAGCCACTGAAAATCCTAAGGAGCACAGTTCTATTCTGACACATGTGGGGTTGCCATGAGTTGGAATTGACTCAAAGGTCACTGGATGGGTTCAGAATAGTAAAGCTTAATGTTTCCTCTCCCTGGAGATGTTCCAGGGTAGTTAATATAAAGGCCCCCTTTCACCTCCCCAGACTTAAAGAAGAGTTTTCATTTCAGAATAAAAATGATATAGCTCTCTCGCTTCAATCTCTTCCTTTCAGAAGGGATGGAGGGAGGTAGGCAGATCTCCAGCAGCCCTATATAAGATTAGTCTTCTAAATTCAGGTTTCCTCTCATGTAATGCACCACTGTACATATGTAGGTGTTATCTGGATCTCTCTGGGTCACTTTGTGAGGAGAGATAAAATACATTGCTCTGGCTGCTGCTTTTTGCTGTGGGTAATAAACAGTCTTTCCTACTCAGAGGTCTTATGTTTCTTGTAAGTGCATGTGTATGCTTTTGTCATTCAGGTCTTGTACATCTTTTGTCAAGTTTGTACCTTAAAAAAGTGTATATTTCATATTTTGATGTCATTGCAAGTGACATTTTTCCTTCAATTTCTATTTGTTCCTAGTAACAATAAATACATTTTATTTTTGCATATTGGTCTCATATCCTGGGTAAACTATCTCAGTAGTTTTACTACGTTTTTAAGAGATTGCTTCAGATCTCTTAACTAGACAATCATGTAAATAGACAATTGAGAGTTTTACTTCCTCCCTTGTGACATGAAAGCTATATGCTTATTTTTCTTTCCCTGTTGCACTAGCTGAAATCTCCATTAAAATGTTTAACAGAGCTGGCGAGAACAAGCATTCTTGCTACATTCTTGGCCTTAGGGAAAAAGCTTTCAGTCCTCAGAGTAGGCATGAAGTCACCTATATGATTTGTCATAATCACAATTCTTTTATCAGTTTGAGGATTACGGTGGTTATTGTTATGTGTCAACTCGGCTAGGCTATGATTCTGAGTTGTTTGGCAGACACTATGTAATTGTCTTCCATTTTGTGATCTGATGTGATCAGCGATCAGTTGCAAGCAGTTTCCCTGGAGATGTGGCCTGCTTCCAGTGTATAAATGAACGTTCTAGAAAAGCTTGCTCTCTCTCTGAACCCTGCAATCTTCTCATCATCGGACTTTCAGTCCTTGGAATTTAAGCCAGAAGAGGCCTCCAACCTGTCACCTGACCTGCAGATTTTGCATTGGTCCGCACCTTCAACCACATGTATCAGTAGATGTCTTCGGCCTGTCGTTTGACCCACATATTTGGGGCTTGTCAACCCCCACAATTGCTTGAGCCATTTCCGCACAATTATGTGAACCATTTCCTTGAAGTAAATTTCTCTCTATACATATATCTATATATTCTTCCCTGGTTTTGCTCCTCTAGAGAACCCAGACTAAGACAAGGATATTTTTATCTGTCTATAGCTTGCTGAGAGTTTTGAACAGGAATAGATGCTGGATTTTGTCAAATGCTTTTCTGTCTTTATTAAAGTGATCCTACAGTTTTACTTTTCACATTTTTTTTTTTAACATAGTAAATCACATTGATTTCTTTTTGAATGCTAAACCAAACTTGTATTCTCTGGATAAAACCCCACTTGTTTTTGATGAATTATCCTTTTAATATACTTTTGGATTTGGGTTCCTAAATTTTCTTTTAGAATTTTTGCAAATAAATTCATGAAGGATATTGGTCTGCAGTTTTATTTTTATTAGAGTGATGCTGGCCAGGGAATATTTCCAAACTTCAATTTTCTGGAAGGTTTTGTGTATAATAGTTGTTATTTCTTCCTCAAATGTTTAGTAAAATTCACCGTTGAAACCATCTGTGTCTGAAGATTTCTTTGAGGAAAGGTTTTCAAGTACAAGTCAATTTTGTAATAGATACAGGTTAATTCAGGATACCTATTTATTCTACAAAGAAACTTTATAATTTTTGTCTTTTAATAAATGTGCCTATTTCATCTAAATTGCCATCATCTCTGGAACTCCAACGGCATGTTACACGTCTGATGTTGTTTGCAGTTCACTGATGCTTTACCATATTTTTTAACCTTGTTCATTTGTTTGTTTTTTTTTTTTTCTTAATATGTCCTTCACATTGGACAATATATGTAGATTGTCTTTGATTTCAATCACCCATTTATCTGCTGTCTCCAATCAAATGTTGATCCTATCTATTGGAGTTTTCATTTTGGTTATTGTTCTAGTGTTTATATTTGGTTCTTTTTTATGGTTTCTAATTTTCCTCTGCACTTGTTTTGTGTTGTTGTTAGCTGCTGCAAAGTCAGCCCCAGCCCTTGCAGATCCTATACACAATGGAACAAAACACTGCCTCGTCCTGCAACATTCCCACAATCGGTTGCTGATCACGTCATTGTGACCCATAGAGTTTTCATTAGCTTATTTTCAGAAATAGGCCAGTCCTTTCTTCCTAGTTCTTCTTAGCCTGACAACTCCACTGAAACATGTTTAGCATCATAGCAACACAAAAGCCTCCAAAGATGGGCAGTAGCTGCACATAAGTTGTGCTGGCCAAGAATTAAACCCAGGTTTCCCACGTGGAAGGCAGGAATTCTGTCAACTGAACCAATCTACTACAGCTACTCATTTTTTAATTTATTGTATCTATATATTGTCCATTAGTTCTTTAACTGCTAATTATGATTTTAAGTGTCCACTCAGGGTCAATTTTTATTGGCTGCTTTTTATTTTGACTATGGCATAATGTTTCTTCTAATGGTCAGTGTTACTATTACTATTATTATTTTACACCAGGTTTTATGAGTGACAGAATTTTAAAACTCGGGATCCTGTTCCTTTTTTTTTTTTTTCTGAAAAGTGTTCATTTTTATTCTACTTGATATTTATTTTTAACGGAACCAACTTTCAAACATTATCTTCCCTGTGGTGAGCAGCAGCTGAAATCTTTGCTCAGTTCTTTTAATTGCCCAGATTTTCTTTTGCTCTTTGAATCTTGGCATCTCTCCCATTTGTGCAGGAATGTCCCTTTTTAGGACTTCTCCCTTATTAGAATCTTTTCTCTCACTTAACGTGTCTGAAAGCTCTTAACTTTGTTCTCTGACCACTCACGCCAGTAGCACTGGGGGTATTGTTGTATGCCTTGTTGCCCTCTAGTGTGCAAACTAGGCTATGACTTCATGTGAAAAGTCAAATAAATGCACTTTTTCTATAGTACCCACACAGTTCCTTGTTTTTCAAGAGTCTGTTGCTTTCTTGTTTCTGATTCCTTTTGGGTTCTCTCCAGCACCTTCAAATATTTGAATTTTAAAAAATGTATTCTGTTCGGAGTTTATGGTTTGGGTATCTGAAAGCAGAACCCCAATTTGTACCTATTCATTACAGAATAGAAATCATTATTGTGCTTTTATCTCTTCCTCTAAGAATTAAGAAAAAAAAATCCTCAATGATTTTGGGCTGAGTTGTGTTATATAAACAAACACATAATTAGAACATCACTGAACTAATGTGAATATAATTAAGGTAGCACACCTGGAAAGTGATTACCCAAATCAGTCTAAATTAAATGCCCTGGGTATTTACATTTACTCTTAGCATAAAATCAAAACTTTAATGAAATAGCATATTATATATTTTTTTTGTAGAAAAAGAATGAGTCCTTTAAGTTTGGAGGTCCCAAAATGGTTATTATTGTTCTGAAAAACGTTGACAGTAACTCTAAATGTGCAACAAGTGTTACAACTTTTCACATACAATTTGAAGTACTCTCAAGCTATTAAGAACAATTGTTAACATTTATGGAAACATAAGAGAAATGACTTATTTTATGTTTAACATCTTCCCAGAAGGGATAAAGTTTTGCAGAGGAATGCTAGAAAAAATTGAAAATGCTCATAAAGCTTGGGCTGTCTCAGCAGTGCACAGCACAGCACATTCATGATTTATATCTATTATTATCCTCCAAAGATATTTCTTGATATATATAAAAAAAGAAAGCCCCTCACTTAATGCTCACCTATTTTTACCACCCTTTCTATTCCTCTGTTACTAAGCAACCAAAATACCCTAGGAAAAAAAGATTTGTAACACTTTCACATATATCATAAACAGTAATCTACCCCAAATGTGCTCTATATATCAAATAAAAAATAATGTTTTCTTGCTAGTGTTCTCTAGGATTTACAGGAGTGTCACAACGCCAAAGTTTTCTATCACGATATATTTTATAGACAGTTTTACTTGAGGCAGAATTGGTACTCATACAGACAGAAAGTTCCACATTTTTATCTTTTTAAAAGGACCTACATTGTGACAATTTAAATTCTTTGTCCCTTCTGTTATATCAAGCAGTAAAAACACCCACGGTCTGATGCCTTTCTGCTGTCTTTATGGATATCTTTCAACTTTAGCCTTTATTTTTGTTCTCTATACCTTGCTGTTTGTGATCATCTCTTCTTCTATTATATCTTATCAATATTACTCTGTCTCTTTAAAAAAAAAACTATAGCTTTTCTAGCAATGTATGGCCTTAGTATCTAGTGAAAATCTAGTTACTGCATTTATCATAAATTCTAGATAGGATCTTGAGACACAATAATAGACCTTTTAAACAAACCCTGTAATACATTAACCTATTGTGGATTCAATTTGTATTTTATTTTTCTTTTCTTGGTCAAGATTAAAGCATAATATTGAGTAAAATTTTGAGCCTACAAAGAAAAACAGCTATCATTTGAGTCATAAAGACAACACACTAATGGTAGAGTACTAACATAAGTCTTATTTTATCTTTTATACTATTAAGGATTTGGGAAAATGTCATACCATTCTTTAAAATTGACATCAGGTCAAAATTTTCTGTTGAGAACTTTAATACTGAGAGGCATCTAACTAATAGCTTCTTTGATAGTAGCAGATTTTTTTTTTGATGTTTTAGAAATCAAAGTAAGAGTGATATATGTGTGATTGAAATGGGTGTGTCTGAAAACTAAGCATTTTAACTTGTACTAACAATTTTAAGAGGTTTTTAAAATGTATATTCGTGATTTATTTTACCAAATAACTGACACTATACATACTATTAGCTTTTACTTCAATCCTGGATTTCACTCCATTGCTAAACCTCATCCATGCCCTGATCCTCATCAAATCACACTCCATATTTGAAATATGGAGTTGCAAGTCAGCTTGCTCTTTTACTTGTGAGACTCATTTACTACTAAGCAACTCTCAATCCTTAGTCTAAAGGTACAGTCCAATTTATCCTTTATTTTATACTATGTTAAAGATTTTAGCTTTTTTAAGATTTTCTGCAAACTCCTGGCCTTAAATTTTATATTTCTTCTGACTCTGGACCTCTGCATTTTCAAATCTTGTGCTTACACCACCTTGCAATAGTTAGGACAAAAGTTAAGCTAGTATAACAAAGATTTCAGCAAATTCAGTGCCTTATTGAACAAGAATTCTGTTTATCTTCCATGTAAAGACCTGATATGAATAGTCTAGGTCTCCAGTTATCTTTACTCAAGGACTTAACTCTCTTCAATATGTTTTGTCACCCTCTAGGCCTTACTGTTTTCTGGATGGCAAAGAAGTGACACTGTCCTATCCGTATTTCTGCTGGCTGGAGGGAGAAACAAATATCCTGAGATTCTGAGGCATCACAAGGACATATTTGTTCACATTTCATTGAGCATTTCTTATAGCAAGGTAGGCTAGATAATAAAGTGATTCTGGAAAACTCTGTCCTCCCACAACTGAAATTCCAAGGATGTATTTTTTTTTTTTTTAGCAGAAAGTTAGTGATCACAGAATACATAAATATGCATGGGTGTCCACACATGCAACACATTTACCTTTTCTGAAATGAGGTATGCAAAGCATCATATAGTTACTGCATCCATCTACAATTCCAACATATGGGTGATATGCAAACCTTTCCACCAGTTTACTCGTGGCTTAGGCTTATTATGAATCAAAATATTGAACTCTCCTGTCCAATATACCTTTCTTAGTTATCTAGCACCGCTATGACAGAAATACCACAAGTGGATGGCTTTAACAAAGAGGGATTTATTCTCTCACAGTCAGGAGGCTAGAAGTCCAAATTCAGGGTACAGCTCCAGGGGAAGGCTTTCTCTCTCTGTCAGCTCTTGGAGAAAGTCCTTGCAATCAATCATCCCCTGGTCTAGGAGCTTCTCGGCGCAGGAACTCTAGGTCCAAAGGCCACACTCCCCTCCTGGTTTTTCATGCTTGGTAGTAGGAGGTCCCCATCCCAAGTTTTAGGGTCCCATTTCTTCCCAATCAATGTCCTCACTTTAACTTCAGACACCACTAGAGGTTGGAAATTCAGTTGGTCTTGTAACTCAGCCACTCTTATGATAAGACTCTGGGATTGGTTTTCAGCAATATCAGGTCTGTTACTACAAGAAATAAGACTTTCTTTCAAGGCACAAGTGGAAACTTTGAGATCATTTATGCAGTGCTTGAGTTTTGACTCTGAAGCCCTGAGCTCATCTCTTTCTTTCACCACTTTGTCTAGAGAAAGTAGGATCAGCCAGCCAGGTTTCTTATACTTCTCATTATGACAAAATTATAGAAAGGAATCAAATATGCCATCACCCAGAACCTTACCTCTCACCAATACCTAATCTATTGGTAATGATATTTTGTGCATTCGTATTGCCACCTGACCCTATGGATTAGCACTGCCCTCTTTCCTACTGGAAGTAGAGTGATCAAAATCATTAAGACTAATCAGATTTGAGAATCAATTTAGAAAATTAATTCTTACAATTTTGTTTCTCTAGAACCCTACTTTCTGTACCAAATGTCTTCAGATGGGTTCTTAAGAGAAGCAAAACTAGTAAAGCATATAAATACATATATAGAGAGATTTATATCAAGGAAATTATTCACATGGTTGTAGAGGCTAGAATGTCCCAAGTTTGTGGGTCAGGGTGGAGGCTTCTCCTGATTCACATAGCTGCAGGGGCTGGTGAACCCAAGGTCAGGGGGACAGACAGCAGAGCTTTTGCTTGCTCTGGATCCTGCAGCTGGCTTTTGTTTGTCTGACCTCTAGTTCCTGGGACTGGAGATAGCAAGTTATGTGCCATCTTGCCTGTCAATTTTGGGACTCATCGGTCTTCTCAGTCTGTGAGTAAGAGCCCTGCTGTCTGACCTTCCAATCCTGGGCTTTCTAGTCATCACAAGAAACAATCTTACCCAATATTTTTGCCACTTCATAACAATTACCAAAAGGTCAGCAGTTTGAGTCCACCAGCCACTCCTTGGAAACCCTATGGGCCAGTTCTACTTTGTCCTGTAGGGCCACCATGAGTCAGAATTGCCTTGACAACAATGGAATTAGTTTCATAACAAGTCTAATCAACTTTCTAGCTTACAATATCATTTTTCTTGCTACCAATTTCTCAACCTCTAAGCCAATTCTAAATATTTATTATTACTTTAAAATGAATTAATAATTCCACATTTAAAATTTTTCTCAGTTTCATTTTCTAATACAGTAAACATCAATAGATATGACCTCCATTAATAAAAGCTCTTGTGAACTTCAATGGCTTGTAGGAATGAAAAGAACCAAAATGTTTGGAAGCATTGGTGTCATCTGTATCGTTGAACCTGATTCATATTTGTCCAAGCTACTGTTGTGGAGAGGGAGAAAGAGAGCATGAAGAAAGCACATATCTTCTCCTAAGGCTGGTAGTTAGAAGTGGGTAAGTCCAAGACACATAACCACATCTAACCATCTAACTATGTACTCATCTAACTATGATTACATTGGATGTGTAGTCCAGCCGAGAAGTAAAGTACAGTTACAAGTCTATTACTTTGAATAATTTCAAGGGACTGCTATCACCATCATACTTTGCAATATAGCCTGATACACCATAGAAATGTATGACTTTAAATTCTCTGGTTAGATTCCCACCATTATTCCCAACTTTTTAGTGCATAAAGGGGCTAATCCTTTATGATTCCACAGGAGAAATAGGGGAAGATATTCATAGAAGACCTCAGAAAAGGAAGAGGTCCATATTTATGCCTATTTCAAAGAAAGGTGATCCAACCAAATGTAGAAGTTATCGAACAATATCACTAATATCACATGCATGTAAAATTTTGGTGATGATCATTCAAAAGCTGCTTCAGCAGTATATCTACAGGGAACTGACAGAAATTCGAGCTGGATTCAGAAGAGAATGTGGAACCAGGGATATCATTGCTGCTGTCAGATAGACCCTGGCTGAAAGCAGAGAATACCAGAAAGGTGTTTACCTGTGTTTTACTGATTATGTATAGGCATTCGACTGTGTGGACCACAACAAATTACAGAAAACACTGTGAAGAATGTGAATTCCAGAACACTTAATTGCTCATGAGGAACCTGTGCATAGACTGAGAGGCAGGTATTCAAACAGAACAAGGGGATACCATGTGGTTTAAACTCAGGAAAGTTGCACGTCAGGGTTATATCCTTTCACCATACCTATTCAATCTGTACGCTGAGCAAATAATCGTAGAAGCTGGATTCTATGAAGAACAGGGCATCAGGATTGGAGGAAGATGTATTAACAACCTGTGTTATGCAGATGACACTACCTTGCTTGCTGAAAGTAAAGAGGACTTGAAGCTTTTACTGATGAAGATCAAAGACCATTGCCTTCAGTATGGATAACACCTCAACGTAAAGAAAGCAAAAATCCTCACAAATGGAGCAATAAGCACTATCACGATAAAGGGAGAAAAGTTTGCAGTTGTCAAGGATTTCATTTTACTTGGATCCACAGCCAACACCCGTGGAAGGGGCAGTAAAGAAATCAAAAGACGCGTTGTATCAGGCAAATCTGCTGCAAAAGACTCCTTTAAAGTGTTTAAAAGCAAAGATGTCACCTTGAAGACTAAAGTTTGCCTGACCCAAGCCATGATATTTTCAATAGCCTCATATGCATGTGAAATCTGGGCAATGAATAAGGAAGACTGAACAGGAATTGATGTCTTTGAATTGTGGCGTTGGCAAAGAATACTGAATATACCATGGACTGCCAAAAGGATGAACAAATCTGTCTTAGAAGTATAGTCAGAATGCCCCATGGAAGCAAGGATAGTGAGATTATGTCTCACATACTTTGGACACGTTTTCAGGAGAGATGAATCCCTAGAAAAGTACATTATGCTTGGTAAAGTAGAAGGTCAGTGAATAAGAGGAAGACCCTTAACAAGATGGATTGAAACAGTGACTGCAACAATGGGCTCAAGCATAGCAATGATTATGAGGATGGCGCAGGAGAGGGCAGTGTTTCGTTCTGTTGTACATAGGGTACTATGCGTCGGAACCTACTCGACAGCACCTAACAACAACATATATATTTATATATAGATTAGATATTTTTAGTTCCCAAAGTTCTTCGTTTGCTGCCTAGCAAATAGGCTGTATCACTTCTCATCACTCTGCCTTTCTGGGCCTGACCTCAATGACTTCTTGCTCTTCACCAGTCACCACACTTCCGATCTCCATTCTCCAGCTTCAAGTTCTTACCTCAATTTATAACAAATTATAACAATTTGATTAACAATTTTAAAAAAAATTGACTCTACTCTCAAATTATATACTTAAACCCTTCAATATATCCAACTAATGCTTGCTTCTGGTTAACATTTTCTGCTAGTAGGACAATCTGGTAGGAAGAAAAATAAAGTGTTGGAAAGTGTGTCTGTATTCTTTGTGTTGAGACAGTAAGTTACTGAAAGCTTCATGGAGTTATGGGTTTGGGGACCATTTCAAAACAATTGTGATAAATTCACAAGTTTAAGTTGCTATGTTTTCTGAGGAAAAAATGGAAATTTATTTTAAAATTGTTAAAAATATAGATATTTGAAACTATTTGAAGAACTTTAAAATATCACATAAAATCAGTAACGTTAAATTTGTTTATGACTTTGATATGCTTAATCAAAATATATTGCAGAATGTCAGTTACACTACATTTATTACATGGTATGCAAAACATACCCAGCATACTGTCTTGTCTTTCTATTCATTTTTAAAGAAATTTTATTATACTCTATTTACTTTATATCACTGAATATTTTTTATTCTTTATTAATCTCTTTTTCTGCCTCCTCTCTCATATTCTTCTTTATATAAAAATAAACTGAAATGCTTTTATTTTCATACTTAATAAACTTTTTGTTAGAGCTTTAATTTCTTGTTCTTAACTAAAAAATTACATATAGCCAAAATGACAAGTAGAAAATTAAATTTACTTTTGATGATAAAATGAATTCCTTTATGTTGCCTTTTGCCTTGGTTCTGCGGAAAAACAGTTCGAGAGATGTTTTCTCTAAGCCCTGTGAAGTTACATTTGCCCTAGTTTTCCACCCCAGAGGATTTTTTACTTTTGTCCAGGTTGATTGACATTTCCTGGGTAAGCAGTAAACAACTTGATAGTTTGATACTTTTTGTCTGGCCCTGGGCTGTAGTCTACCCTGTGATTGTTCTATTTTACACACCTTACAGAGACTAGTCAAATAAATAAAGTCACTGTAGCCTAATATGCAAATGAAGTGGCTGTGGCCTACAGAGAGGGGGTTGGTTAGTTCATGGCCCTGGTGGGAGGTCCATGCCTTGAAACTGACCAGGAGTTTGCTTGCAAGCAGCCAACCCGCCAAGGCTGGCAGACAGAAAGAGAAGAAAAGGTAAGAGAGGCAAAAAGGTAGAAGAAGCAGAGAGAGAGAAAGTGAGCAATCTCCTAACACAGCTGTAACATGGTTCAGGTGTTGGAACACTGAAGACTTTGAGAGACCCAGAAGAGGCCCTTATTTGCAGTCAGTGGTGACAGCAGAAACCTGTTGCTAGGAATGTAGATAAGATAGCTGAACAAAACTGCTTCCCTGGTATGAGCGGTATCAGTTAGCACTGGAGAGACTCATGGCAGGGAGGATGAAGGCAGAGAGGCCTGTCCTAAGAGGGTCAAGAGAAAGCTCGTCCTGAGAGGGACAAAAAGAGGCCTGTTCTGAGAAGCTGAGAGGAGGCCTACAGGGCTGACAGAGGGCATACCTGGCAGAGAAAAGGGCCTGCTTGTTTGCTTGCATGGCCAAGAAGGTCTGAGAGAGCTGTCCTGCACTGAAGAAGGGAGAGATGTGCTCTCTTCTTCTGGGGAGCCTTCCAGACTCTGCCTACAGGCTTCTGATCCTAACCCATAGTTGTAGCCTGTTGGTCCTGATCCTGAGCTGTACCCTATTACTTCCTTAACAAACCACTTAACTGTTAGTACGGTTTGTGTGTTCTGTGTGGCCATTGCAATGGTCTATTGAACCCAGAAGAAAAGTAGAGAGCACTGTGGGAGAGAGAGCTGGTGTCAGAATTGGTAAAAAGGTTGGAGAGTACAGGCATGTCTGACCTTCACCTCATAGGGATCAGCCTTGTGCTGTTCTTGATTCTCATTATCCCCTGTAAAGTTAGACAGGTTCTGATACCACTACTACCATTTCACACTTTGGTTTATGGCTTTTTCTTTTCATTAAAGAAAGTTTTCTGCCTGTCTGTCTCTGCTTCAATCTCTATTTTTTTCCTCTCCTCCTATGCATAGTTTTATGTATGTGTGTAGGTGGGTATAGTTTTACAGCAATATAATGAACATTTAACATTATCATTAATTTTAAAATAAATATCTTTGTAAAAGCCTAACTTCATTCACTCTGTTAAAACTATAAATGTATGTATTCGAAAGGGACTTTAAATGATTTTTTTTTTCCAACCGTTTAAAAGTGCTCTTACTGATACATTTGAATGCACTCATTAATCTTGAACACACTCTTCAAGACAAATGTGCTTTAGGGTGCTGATTGATGCTCGTGATTTTGCCCACTTCCCAAATATGTCTAACATAATAATTCACTTTTCCTCAGAACTGACATTTTTATTTTGGTTAATGTGAGTAATGTAAAAACGTATCATTTTATCACATAGAATATCACATTTAATTCAATGGAAAATCTCGTCTGAGATTGCATGTGAGAAGTATCATACGGAGAAAAAAAAAATTTGCTTATCAGCCTGTAGCTCACAGGTTTTAAACAGTCTGTTCAATAATTACTGAGTTAATAGGTCCAATTGATGGTTGATATAAACACACTTCAAACAAAGAAATAGGACTGTCTTTATTCTGATTTTTTTTCAACTAAAATTTATGCTATAAATACATATATTTATATTTACATATTTGAGTGACATTTGGGATTTTCATTGAGTAGAACATTTCAAACATATCTGTCTTTTGTTTGGCAGATATGACAACAAGCTATTCCTATGGTAAAGGCTGGTTTGAAATCCTCCATTTTGCATATCTCCCTTTTTATGGTTAAGAGCTTGGCTGCTAACCGGAAGGTGAGTAGTTCAAATCCACCAGGTGCCCCTTGGAAACACTATGAGGCAGTTCTACTCTGTCCTCTATGGTGGCGATGAGTAAGACTTGATTTGACAGAAATGGGGTTTGATTTTTCCTTTTACATGGCGGCACATTTTGATGACATTTCTGATTTTATTTTCATCTAGGTTTCCTTTTTTGGTGTTATTATCTTATTTTATCACAATAATACCCAATCTGATCACACTCTGTATAATGTGCTCACTTTTTTTAGACCTTGCAATATCTATTTTATTAAGAGGTCTATTTTTTTTTTTTCTTAATTTTATAAGATTATTTTTTATATACTTCTGATATAGTTTTCTGGCTTATTTTGAAATTTCTTGTTCACGTGATGTATAACAGTGTGTGCATTTTTCACATCCTCCTAGTTATGTTAATGTTGTTTATTCCACATAGACATGTTAGGCAAATGGTTAACTCCAGAAAGTCAATTTTGTAATTCCATTTCTTGACATCTGTCCTTCAAACTAACTTTCTCTTGGAATATGTTATCTTCTGATCAAATTAATTAATCTTTTTTTGGTTACTCAAACATTTAGGTTGCTTTAGTTGTGGATTTCATCTTAATATACTACCAAGGGAAGATATACCTTATCTTTTTTTCTTGACATCATCAAATTCCATAAGTCTTGAATTTGTAAAGACCGAGGCACTGTTAAATACTTTTAACTTAGTCATTATTTTTCTTTCTTTACCTCAATTGCTTCAATAATATGCATCAATTATTTTTTGAAACATAAGCTATCTTAAACATCCCTCTTTTAGGGGATAAATTTAACAATGTTCTCCTATTCTCTCACACCTAACTTAAATTGAACTAATTATCAGTCTATTATAGTGTAACATTTAGGTCTCTGATTTAGAAACAGCATTTTTTTTTGCACAAATTTAGAGTTTTTTTTTTTTTTTTTTTGGTAAAAGCCATTCAGAGATAATGCCATTTGGTTGCTAGCCATTTGATATTGGTTGACTTAAGTTGTGACTTGGCAAAATAAATTAAAGGGTAGTATGGTGAAATGTACTAACCATACTACCAGAGAGATGATGTAATAGTATCAGCTAAAGTATGTCTGGATTAAAATTACTGAAGAAATTTTTCCTTGATTTTCTTTTTTTTTTTTTTTTTTCTTTGCATTGCTAAATAACAAAGAATTTATTTTAGGGTAATTTAAAAATATTGCAGATGTATCTAAAATAATACAAGCACAAACCAACTAATAATGCCATTCTATTATTTCTCTCTCTCTCCTCTCCAGTTGCTGTTGAGTCAATTCTGACTCAAAAGGACCATTTAAGACAGAATAGAGCTCTCTCATAGGGTTTCCAAAGAGCAGCTGTTAGATACGAACTGCCCACCTTTTGGTTAGCAACTGAGCTCTTAACCACTGTGCAACCAGGGCTCCTTTTATTATTTAGTCACCATTAATATATTGCAATATGTTGTATGTAAATTTCATATCCAGGTAAAAATGCAGAAATCATAAGTAGGCAGCCAACTGAATTTTCACAAACCAAACACAATAGTATTACAAGCACCCAGATAAATAAATCGGCATCACCAGAACTCCAGAAATGCCTTTGTCTCTTTTCCAGTCACTGTGTCTCCCAGGGTAACCACAAATGTGACTTCTAATACCGTTGATGAATTCCACATATTTGGACTTCAGTAGAGGGGTATTAATGGTTTGTATTTTTTATACTTTGTACCCGTCTTCTTTTATTCAACATTATATTTGTAGTAACATCCATAACACTGTATGAAGTTATTTGTTGTCGTTGTTAGGTGCCATAGAGTCAGTTCCAACTCAGAACTGCCTTATGTACAACAAAATGAAACACTGTCCAGACCTGTGCCATCCTCATAATCTTTGCTATACTTTAGCCCATTGTTGTAGCCTCTGTGTCAATCCATCCCATTAAGGGCCTTCCTCTTTCTTGCTGACCCTCTATTTTACCAAGCACGATGTACTTCTCTAGGGATTGATCCCTCCTGATAACATGTCCAAAGTAGGTGAGACATAGTCTCACGATCCTTGCTTCTAAGGGGCATTCTGGTTGTACTTCTTCCAAGACAGATTTGTTTGCTCTTTTGGCAGTCCCTGGTATGTTCACTGTTCTTCTCCAACACCACAATTTGAAGGCGTCAATTCTTTTTCAGTTTTCCTTATTCATTGTCCAGCTTTTGCATGCATATGAGGCAATTGAAAACATCATGACTTGGGTCAGGTGCACCTCAGTCTTCAAGGTGACATCTTGGCTTTTAAAGAGGTCTTTTGCAGCAGATTTGCCCAATGCAATGCGTCCTTTGATTTTTTGACTGCTGCTTCCATGGGCATTGATTGTGGATCTAAGCAAAATGAAATCCTTGACAACCTCAATATTTTCTCCATTTACCATAATGTTGCTTATTGGTCCAGTTGTGAAGATTTTTTTCTTTATACTGAAGGTGTAGTCTTTGATCTTCATCAGTAAGTGCTTCAAGTCCTCTTCACTTTCAGCAAGAAAGGTTCTTAATGAGTCTTCCACCAATCCTTATGGTGCACTTTTCTTGATATAGTCCAACTTCTCAGGTTATTTGCTCAGCACACAGGTTGAATAAGTATGGTGAAAGAATACAAATCCTGATACACACCTTTCTTGACTTTAAATCACACAGTATCCCCTTGTTCTTTTCCAAAGAGTGCCTCTTGGTCTATGTACAGGTTCCTCATGAGAATAAGTGTTCTAGAACTCCCGTTCTTCATAATGTTGTTATCTACACAGTTGAATGCTTTGGCATAGTCAATAAGCACAGGTAAACATCTTTCTGAGATTCTCCGCTTTTGGCCAGGATCCATCAGACATCAGCAATGATGTCCCTCATTTCACATCCTCCTCTGAATCTGGCCTGAATTTCTGGCAGTTCTCTGTTGATGTACTGCTGCAACCACTTTTGAATGATCTTCAGCAAAATTTTACTTGTGTGTGATATTGGTTTTTTTTTTTTTGATAATTTCTGCATTCTATTGGATCACCTTTCCTTGGAATGGGTACAAATTTGGATCTCTTCCAGTCAATTGGCCAGGTTAGCTATCTTCCAAATTTCTTGTCATAGATGAGTGAGTACTTCCAGTGCTGCATCTGTTTGTTGAAATGTCTCAAGCAGTAATCTGTCAGTTCCTGGAGTCTTGTTTTTCACCAATGTCTTCAGTGCAGCTTGAACCTCTTCCATCAGTACAATCAGTTTTTGACCATATGCTACCTCCTGAAATGGCTGAATGTCAATAAATCATTTTTGGTAGAGTGACTCGGTGTATTCCTTCCATCTTCTTTTGAAGCTTCCTGTGTTGTTTAGTATTTTCCCCATAAAACCCTCCCCCCCAAAATCCTTTAATGTTGCTACTTGAAGCTTGAATTTTTTCTTCAGTTCTTTCAGCTTTAGAAACACCAAGTGTGTTCTTCCCTTTTGGTTTTCTAACTCCAGCTCTTTGCACATTTCATTATAGTACTTTTCAAAGCACTATTCTTTGTCTTGTAGAGCTGCCCCTTCAAATCTTCTGTTTAGATTTTATTTTATTTTATGACTCCTTCCTCTCACTTTAGCCACTCCAAGCTCAAAACAAGTTTCAGAGTCTCTTCTGACATCCATTTGGATCATTTCTTTCCTGTTTTTTTGATGACCTCTTGCTTTCTTCATGTATGATGTCCTTGCACAACTGGTCAGGTCTTCTGTCATCAGTGTTTAATCTGTCAAATATATTCTTGAGATGGTCTGTAAATTCAGGTAGGATATCCTGGAGGTGGTACTTTGGCTCTTGTGGTCTTGTACTAATTTTCTTCAACTTCAGCTTGCATATGAGCAATTGATGGTCTGTTCCACAGTCGACCCCAGCCTTTTTCAGACTGATAATTTTGAGCTTTTCCATGTGGTCTGTTTCTACAGATGTAGTTGATCTGATTTCTGTGTATTCCATCTGGCGAGGTCCAAGTGTATTGTTGCCCTTTAAGTTGTTGAATAAAGGTGTTTGCAATGGAGAAGTTGTTGGTTTTGCAAAATTCTATCATGTGATCTCCAGAGACTTTTCTATCACCAAGACCATAATTTCCAATCCTTTTTCATTGTTTCTGACTTTCACATTCCAATCACCAGTAATTATCAATGCTTCTTGATTATATATTTTATCAAGTTCAAACTAAAGAAGTTGGTAAAAATCTTTAATTTCTTCATCTTTGGCAGTAGCAGTTGGTGCATAAATTTGAATAATTGTCATAATAACTGGTCTTCTTTTTAGGCATATGGATATTATCTATCACTGACAGCTTTGTGCTTCAAGATAGATATTGAAGTGTTCTTTTTGGTGATGAATTTGGTGCCATTCCTCTTTAATTTGTCATTCCTGGCAGAGTGAGCCATATGATTCTCTGATTGAAAATGGCCAATACCAGTCCATTTCAGCTTACTAATGCCTAAGATATAGATCTTTATGTGTTCCATTTCATTTTTGATGACTTCCTATTTTCCTAATTTCATACTTTATACATTCTGATTATTAAGGGATGCTTGCAGCTCTTTCTTCTCATTTTGTCATTTTGAGTCATGCCACATCAGCAAATGAAGGTCCCAAAAGCTTGACTTAGTCCATATTATTAAGGTAGATGCTACTTTGAGGAGGCAACTCAATGACTGAGTGCCTTCCAACCTGAAACCCTCCTTTTCCAGCACTATATCAGTGTTCTGCTGCTGTTCGTAAGGTTTTCACTGGCTAATTTTTTTTTCAGAAGGAGACCACCAGGTCCTTTTTCCTAGTCTGTCTTAGTCTGGAAGCTCTGCTGAAACCTGTCCACCAAGGGTGACCCTGCTAGTATCACAGCTTGCAGTATCACTGCTACATGCAAGTCTCCGCAGTAAGACAAACTGAGAGATTAGTGGTTGTATGAAGTTGTAGTTTGTTTATTTTCATTGTTTTTGTTGACTCTGAATATTGCTGATATGAACATTCTAATAATTTTAGTAGCTTTATGTATGCATTTATGCTGGATGTATAACTAGGGATACAATTGCTGGATCATAGTATATCAGTAAATTGTCTTAACAATTTACTCTCCAACCAGCAATGTCTGAGAGTTGAAGTTGTTGCATATCCGCAGCACTTGGTATTGTCAGTCTTTGGTTTAGTCATTCTGGAAAGTGTGTAGAGGTATCTCATCATGATTTTTATTTGCATCACCTTAGCGACTAATCAAATTAAATGTTGTTTCGTCTATTGTTTAGCTATTTAGACTGCCTCTTTTTAAGCTTTTTTTTTTTTGCTATTAAACTGGGCATCTTTGTCTTATTTATGCTCACGGGTTCTTTGTATATTATGGATGTAGGTCCTTTGTCAGATACCTGTATTGCAAATATCTTCTTTCTCCCTGAGGGTTTTCATTCTATCAATGGAATCTTTTGATGACCAGAAATTCTTTTCATTAATATAGCCAACGTTATACATTTTCCTCTTCTTCTGGTTAATATTTGTGTGTGGGTGTACTATTTGAGAAATATTTGCTTATCATCCATCATAAAGACATTCTCTTATGCTCACTTTGGAAAATGTATTATTTTATCTGTAACTGATTTACTTTCCAACTAGAAATAATGTTAATGAATGTTCTGATTTAGAAATCAAAAAACTTTCCATAATGCATATTCACGTTAGCCAGAACTAATTATTGAAAAGCCTGTAATTTTGTTAATTTTAAAGAATATTGTATTGACTATGTGATATGTAAGTTGATTCATATGTATGTTTCAAGATGTTATCTCTTCTTCAGTATTTCTTTGGTTTCTTGTCCTGTATTATTTTCTTCTATATTATTTATTGGCTTTGATTACATCCTTTATTTTATTTTATTTATTTCCTTGTAATGGAAGCATATGCCGTTGATGATTTCCTTTTTTTAAGCTGTTTAAATGTAAGCATTCAGACTATAAATTTCCTTATAGAGATAGCCTTGATTTCATCCCTCAGGTTTTAGTGCTGAATTGTAAGTATCATTTTGTTCAAAATTATTTTATGTTCTAATTTCTGTTATGACAGTTTATGCGGCTCTTCAGAAATTTAGAAGCTTATTTCTAAATTTCCAAGCAAGTGAAAATTTCCTAGCTCTCTTTTACTTTTTTACTTCCAGATAATTTTATACTGTGCTCAGAGAAGATATAATAAATGATTCCAATATTTTAAAATTTGTTGAGGCTTGTTGTATGAACAGGATATAATTTATTTATATATCGAATAAATATATAATGTTGAATACATATATATATTTGTTTTGAATATATACATATATCCAATAAACATTCTATTATATAGTCCGTTTTATTTAATTATTCTTCGTAGATGTTTTATATTTTTTGTGTTATTGTGTACTTCTTCTATTTTCCATTAAGAAAGGCAGATTAAAATTTCTGTATTTGCATATTTTGTTGGGTTTCTTCCTTTAGTTTTATCAACTTTAAATATTATTTTTTTGGGTGCATATGGATTCAGAATAGTAATATCTTCTTTTATTTAGATTCAAAATAACTGACAGTATCATGCAATATTAGGATACATAGTTACTAGTAATGTGAAAAAATCAATGGACTTTTTTTTTAATTTCTCAAAGTAAGTGTTTACTATACTCACAACTTCCCACACAATCTGTACTTCAAAATTTGCAATTACAATTTCGAACTATTTTGAGTTAAATGCCTCTGTCATTTGGAGCTGTGAACATTGTAAGTTAAGTATTTGACTATATAGGGTATTAGGACAAAAGTAAGACAAGGATACTTTTATGTGTTTGCAGGCAATGTAAGTCAAGGACAGAGAGACCAAAGCCATGTAAGTCAAGGACATAGAGACCCAAGCCGTGTAAGTCATGGAAACTTCTAACTCTTTATTATTGCTCTGGGAGCACTAGAAAACCTTATCTTTAGGGATAATTTGTTTTCACTAAATTAGTCAATATAGGCATTATTAGCAGGTGAACTGTAAGAACTAGATAAAAAATGCAAATGAATCAGTTTAACCATAAAAAAAATCCACAGTTTCCTTAAAAAATATATTTTATTATTTAAAGTAGAGTTTTCACTGTAGCCTGGAGGAAGGGGAATAACACGAGGGGACTGGTATGAAATTACATCAGAGAGATTGTAGCCTGCTATGCATGGTCTTGTATATTGTATTAATAAATTTTAAATATGGACTAAATAAATGAAAAGACATTTGAGCATTTAAGTTTGGAAGTCATATAATCCTATTTTTATTTTACATAGTAAAATTTAGTTTTAGCTTAGGAATGGATGAGAAAGTAACAAGAAAGAAAAGAAAGAAGGTAGGAAGGAAGAAAAGGAGAGAAAAAGTGAGAGACAGAGAAAGCAAGAAAGAAAAGGATGCTCAGGATCAGTTAGAAGAGGCTCTTAATCCAGTCAAGAGAAAAAATGGTATCTTTGACTTGGAGCCTTGATTAGGTTGGTAACAGTGGAGATTAGGAGTTAATTTGGTGCAAAAACTAATGAGAATACATGAATCGAATGTGGAGTTGATATGAGGGAGAACTATCAAGAATCATTTCCAGTTTTTAGACATTAAGGTCTGGGTGATAAGGGCACACTAGGAAGGGAAGGAGACCCCTTTAAAAATCTGATAAAATTCCTTCAAAAATGCTTATATCCCAAAACATTTGCAAATTTTGTTTTTACATTTATACCCTTGAAAACTGTCTACAGAACCAGATGTCAAGATATTGAGTTTATGATATAGACAAACTAATACTATATTATGACAGGATTGCTACTATCTGTACCTCCCTTCCCCTTATTTTTTTAAATCAGCAATGCTATTTTTGACTAAATTTTGACCCAGTACATGGCTGCTTAGCTATTGATTATATTTCTAGAGGTGGGCATGATGCTAGTTATTGATCAATGGTTGTTATTTATAGTTACCTCTGAGTCAATTCTGACTCATGGCAACCCCATGTGTGCAGAGTAGAACTGTTCCATAGAGTTATCAACATATGAGTTCAAATGATGCATGTACCTACAGCTTCAAACTTATTCAAATGAAGTTATTAGTGCTTTGTGTTCTGCCCCTCTCTTCTTGTTATTTTAAATACCACTGTGGAAGGGGACAATCTGAGCACAGCCTGCCTACTTTCCCTGTGACCTACAAACAAGCCTTGTGCTTAGGACCAGATGTGTTGGCCTGGCTCCTTGAATAAGGTGAGATTGTGGGCTGACTCCCTTTCTAGGGCATCTTGACCCAAAACACATCCCATAGCAGCTGGTGGCCTATCAGCATATCCCTCTTTCCCTCTTGGCTCAAGCACATGTTAACTTTTCTAGAAATAGCTTAGCAAAATGTGTGCATTGTATGGCGTCTGGCCAACCCCAGCTCTACATTTGTTCCCATCTGGGAGAGAATGAGATCTCTCAATGGCAACATGAGAAGAGGTGTGCAGAAAACCAGCCCTGTGTCAGCTGCAGGGAGTGACCTACTGGCAATGTGAGACCAACACCCACTATTGAAGCTGACCTTGGTCTGTCTCTTTTCTATGTGAGTAAAGTGTTATCCCATCACTGTTTGCAAGTTATATTTTTATTTGCAATCCCAGACATTAGCTTGGCAGTTTGGTTCAATGTGCAATGTCGACAACAAACATAGCAGTTATCCTGTTTCAACCATAGAAATGAAAAGCGACAACCTAGGGGATACTGATGAAACAAGAAGAATCAAACCTGGAACACAACCCATCTACCCCTCTTACCCCAGACTACTGCAAGAGGTAAATAAGTGTCTACCTTACTTAAGTCATTTTATTTTGGGGGTCCCTTTTTAAAAAATAATGCCTGGATTATATCTTAATTATTACTTTATGGAATATATGTAAAATTTTGAGTTTTTATGGACTTTTTAGGAGAGATTTTATAGCTTTAATTGGACATTCAAAGATCCAAACATGATTAATAACTATTGCTATAAATTATTTTAAAATTATGTTGTTGTCATAAGTTGCCATTGGGTCAATTCTGACAGTATGTGTGCATGGTAAAACTGCTCCAGAGGGTTTCTGAGGCATTTTGGAAATAGATTGTCAGGCTTGTCTTCTGGGGCACCTCTGAGTGGGTTTGAACCACGAACCTTTTGGCAACTAGCTAAGTGCTTAATCATTTATGACACCAAGAGACTCCTTGAAAATTATGTTAAGCCGTAGAGATTTTCTCATGCATATCTTGTTTAAATCTACTATTTTCTTTCTCTGTATTAGGAAAAAAAAGATAAAAACAAACAACAAAATAAAAACAACATCAGCAACTAAAACTTCTTGAAATGGTAATTCATTTTCTAATTTACCGTAGCAATGTAAAAATGAACTTTGGTTTTCACGTTAGCAAATACAAAATTAACTGGTTTTCTTCATCTGGACACACATGCCCACTTCATGAATTTGGAGTCAAAGACTCCACAGGTGCAAGAAGCCTAGGAATGTTAATTGCTTGTTCATGTAAAAAACCCTGGCACACTAAAGCCAGCATGTTTTACTGATACATGTCACTTAGAGAATCATACTTATTCAAGTACGATCATTTCCATTTATGGATGTCAACATACCTTAACAATAAGGTTGTTTTGGACATTGAAAGCAGCAGAAAGTCTTGCCAGTTATTATAAGAAAATGAAAATACCAAAGTACGATATTGATTGGCTAACCCCAAGGATTCACCTTTTTACTACTTATTTTGTTTGCCCTTCTATGAATATTTAAATCAGAAATATCTGTAACAACTACTTTTAAATTTACCTTCATAATATATCTTTTTGATTCAATCTCAACCAACAAATTTTGAATTACTTTATGGCTGTATATTTTCTGGAAACCCTGGTGGTATACTGGTTAAGTGCTATGGCTGCTAACCAAAGGGTTGGCAGTTTGAATCCACCAGGTGCTCCTTGGAAACTCTATGGAGAAGGACCTGGCAGTCTACTTCTGAAAAAAAATTGGCCGGTGAAAATCTAGTGAACAGCAGAAAACATTGTCTGATATAGTGCTGGAAAATGAGCCCCTCAGGTTGGAAGGCACTCAAAACACAGGGAATAGCTGCCTCCTCAAAGAAGAGCAGACCTTAATGATGTGGATGGAGCCAAACTCTTGGAATCTTCATTAGCAGATGTGGCATGACTCAAAATGACAAAGTTGGAAGAAACAGCTACAAACATCCAGTAATAATCTGAATGTGGAATGTATAACAAATGAATCTAACAAAATAGAAAGTCATCAAAAATGAAATGGAGCACATAAAGATTCATATAGTAGGCATTAGTGAGCTGAAATGGACTCATTGGCCATTCTGAATCAGGCAAGCATATGGTCTACTATGCCAGGAGTGACAATCGAAGAGGAAAGGTGTCACATTCATCTTCGAAAAGAACATTTCAGGATTTATACTGATGTACAAAGCTGTCAGTGATAGGATAATACCCATATACCTACAAGGAGCCCCAGTGACAAGGTGGTTAAGAGCTAAGCTGCTAACCAAAAGGTTAGCAGTTTGAATCCACCAGCCAATGCCACTCCTTGGAAACCCTATGGGGCAGTTCTACTCTGTCCTACAGAGTCGCTATGAGTCAGAATTGACTCGAAGGCAATATTTTTGTGTGTATGTGTGTGTGCAAGGAAGATCAGTTAATATGACTGTTATCCAAATTTATACGTTGATCACTAAGCCCAAAGATGAAGGAATTGAAGTTTTTACCAATTTCTTCAGTCTGAAATTGATTGAACACGCAATCAGGATGTATTGATAATTACTGGAGATTGGGGTGCAAAATTGGGAAACAAATAAGAAGGATCAGTAGTAGCTGGAAAATATGGCCTTGGTGATAGTAATGATGCCAGAGATCACATGATAGATTTTTGCAAGACCAAAGACTTTTTCATTGCAAATACCTTTTTTCAACAGCATAAACAGTGACCTCACCAAATGGAATATGCAGGAGTCAAATCAACTACATTTGTGGAAAAAGACAATGGAAAAGCTCAACATCATCAGTCAGAACATGGCCAGGGACTGACAACAGAACAAACCATCAATTGCTCATATGCAAGTTGAAGATGAAGCTGAAGAAAACTAAAAAAGTCCAGGAGAGCGAAAGTATAACCTTAAGTATATCTCACCTGAATTAGAGAACATTTCAAGATAGATTTGACATATTAAACAACAATGACTGAAGACCAGACAAGTTGTGAAATGACACTGAGGACACCATATATGAGGAAAGCAAGAGATCATTAAAAAGACAGGAAACAAAGGAAAAAAACAACAACAACAAAAAAAATGAATGTCATAAAAGACTGTGAAGCTTGCTTTTGAACATAGAGCAGCTAAAGTGAAAGGAAGAAATGATGAAGTAAAAGAGTTCAGTAGATTTCAAAGGGTGCCTCTAGAAGACAAAGAAAAGTAGTAAAATGACATGTGCAAAGACATGGAGTTAGAAAACCAAGAGGCAAGAAAAAGCTTGGCATTTCTCAAGCTGAAAGAACTGAAGAAAAAATTTGATCCTTGAGTTGCAATGGTGAATGATTCTATGGGCAAAAAAACTGAAGGACACAGAAAGCATCAAAAGAAGATGGAAGGAATACACAGAGTCACTGTACCAAAAAAAAAATTGGTCAATGTTCAGCCATTTCAGGAAGTAGCATATGATCAAGAACCAATGGTACTGAAGGAAGACGTCCAAGCTGCACTGAAGACATTTGTGAAAAAACAAGGTTCCAGGATTTGGTGGACTACCAACTGAGATGTTTCAACAAATAGATGCTGCACTGGAAGTGCTCACTCATCTATGTCAAGAAATTTGGAAGACAGCTACCTGGCTAACCTATTGGAAGAGATCCATATTTATGCCTATTCCAGAGAAAGGTGATCCAACAGGATGCGGAAATTATCAAACAATATCATTAATACCACATGCAAGTAAAATTCTGCTGAAGATCATTCAAAAGCAGTTGCAGCAATACATCAACATGGAACTGCCAGAAATTCAAGTCGATTCAGAAGAGGACGAGGAAAAGTGGATATCGTTGCTGATGTCAGATGGATCTCGGCTAAAGTAGAGAATACCAGAAAGATGTTTACCTGTTTTATTGACTACACAAAGGCATTCAGCTGTGTGGATTGTAATACATTATGGATAATATTTAGAAGAATGGGGATTCCAAAATACTTAATTGTGTTCTGGAAGAACCTGTACATGGATCAAAAGACAGTTGTTTGAACAGAACAAGTGGATACTACTTGGTTTAAAGTCAGCAATGGTGTGCATCAGGGTTGTAGAATTTCACCAAACTTATTCAATCTGTATGCTGAGCAAATAATCCATGAAGCTGAACTACGTGAAGAAGAATAGGGCACCAGGATAGGAAGGCTCATTAACAACTCGCTATATGCAGATGACACAACTTTTCTTGCTGAAAGTGAAGAGGACTTGAAGCACTTACTGATGACAATCAAAAACTATGGCCTTCAGTACGGATTACACCTCCACGTAAAGAAACCAAAAATCTTCACACCTGGACCAATAAGCAACATCATGATAAACGGAGAAAATATTGAAGTTGTCAAGGATTTCATTTTACTTGGATGCACAGTCAACACCCATGGAAGCAGCGGTCAAAAAATCAAAGGATGCATTGCATTGGGCAAATCTGCTGCAAAAGACCTCTTCAAAGTGTTAAAAAGCAAAAACGTCACCTTGAAGACCCAGGTGCTCCTGCCCCAAGAGGTGGTGTTTTCAATTGTCTCATATGCGTGTGCAAGCTGGGCAATGAATGGGGAAGACTGAAGAAGAATTGACTTGACGGCAGTGGGTTTGGTGGATGGGTTGTTGAATTATGTTAAAATATTTGTCTATTTTGAATTGCTTTTTCTGAAACTAATATTTCAAGATCAAACTTTAAGGTTGAAATATTTTGTGATTAGAATTTAAGAAATATTTTGACATGTAAAACCAAAGTCTGAGATAGTCAGAGAGGAATATTCCAGAATTTTTCTATCCTCTAGAACAAAATAGGCTAACATTGTAGGTTTTTAAGAGAATTCATTGGGATTATGCATCTTAACACAGCTAACAGAAACCTAATATCTTTGGGTAGTAAACAAAAGTGTAATTTTTCCTCGTATATCAATTTCCCCATTGGAAAATGACACTGATAATGTCAAAAATGTATTATGTGACCCAAATCAATTTTATTTGTGATAGGTGAATTTTGAGGAAACATCAACCAGGTTACTAGTTGGTTGTTATTGATGTTAAAGCAGATAAAGCAATAAGAAGGAGGATGACCAACATAACAGCATTCGAAAAGCCATACACAGCCAGGTGAAAATAAAATCTTTATGAGGAACGGAAGAGTGAGAATGAGGCCAATTTTTCTTCTTCCTCTAAATAGGCTGTCAACAAGTGTCAGTGGTCAAATGCAATTTAGAATGGTTAGGAAAAGGGAAGATCTATACATGTTGAAGAACTCTGGGCACATGAAGGTTATAAAGGTACATATTAGTAGACATAAATACTTCCATATATATACTTGAAGAACCAACATAGACGAAAGAAAGCATCTACCAATATATTTTATTTTTCTTGTTTTGCTTCCACAAAACGTAAGAATGAAGTAAAACAAAATAAGTAAATCTATTTGTCTCATTTAAAGCAGCGATGAAAACATCAATACCATTTACAAGGGAAAATTTTGTAAGGAGTGCACTTTAGAAACACTGAAAAATTCTGTCCATGAAGGGACTGTAGACTTAGGTCCCTAGGTAACATCTAGTTGTGATGCCCACAGGACACTGTGATTTAAATCATGGTTAAAAAAACATCAGAGTGGGCCACTGCAGCTGTTGCTGGGCGTCTCCATGATCTGAGCCCATAATTAACCCCGGGCAACGTCCTTTTTTTTTTTTTTTTAACGTCCACTCTTACTGAGGCGAATGGAAGCCATGAGCAGGCGGACAATCCCTGTAAGTGCTCCTCCACAGCAGTTCTTTCACAAGATGCACAAGGTGCAGACGCTGAGATCACTGGGCCTCAGGGGGGTTCCTCTTGGGAAACAGTTCTCTCAGCAAATATCCCAGGATGCCAGAGCTAGAGACCTGACAGATCATGCCTTCAGGGGCTATTGGGCTTTTCCAAGGAATCCACACTGTGAATTGAGTATGGAAACCTTGGTGGCATAGTGGTTAAGTGCTATGGCTGCTAACCAAAGGGTCGGCAGTTCAAATCTGCCAAAAGCTCCTTGGAAATTCTATGGGGCAGTTCTACTCTGTCCTATAGGGTCGCTATGAGTAGGAATTGACTCGATGGCACTGGGTTTGGTTTTTGTTTTGGTCTGCTTTAGAAATGAAGGCCCTTGCTGTGCATGGGAACCCAGGCTTCTCTGATATCTCCTGAAAAGGAAAAGAAAGGGAGGTTATTTATTTAAATTTGTGAAAAAAAGAACATCAAAATAAAGTCAAAAGTCAGGATTATTGTTAAATATTTTTGAAAATCGAATATATATGTCAAGACTGGAAGCTATTTCTTTTATCTGAAGTGAATAAAAAATTGGCAGACATAATTCGGCTAAAATAGGTCTGAAATAGCTCAAGAAAAGTAGCAGATACGTTTGGTATTTAACGGGGGAGTGCAACTGCTTAACAGGCTTAGGTTATGGAGGGATAAGATTAGCTCCTTATTATCCAGGGATTTTCATTTACGGAATAAGAAAGAGTTGCTAACAAACAGAAGACTCTCATATATGCCTCAGATAGAATAATTAAACGTGCTTCCATAGATATGTTTCAGTTGTGAAAACTGAGGACGTAATTGTGTTTTCTTCAAAGTAGAAAAATGTATGCTAAAAAATGATATAAACTTTTCAAGAATTTTTTTAAGCTGCTCTAAGAAACAAAGTATATTTTTAAATAGCCCCCAAATATTTTGTTCCTCATCTTCTTTTCATTTTGAACATTTGAATATACAAAAAAATCATGCCTAATGCTGGCATATTCTTGAAAAGTTTATATCATTTTTTAGCATACATTTTTCTACTTTGAAGAAAACACAATTATGTCCTCAATTTTCACAACTGAGCAGTTTTAGGTTGACAGAAAAACTGCACAGAAAGTAGAGAGGTTCCACATGTACTGTCTCTCTCTGTAGACTTATTCTCCTACTATTTTCATATTACATTAGTGTGATACATATGTTGCAACTGATGAACCAATATAGTACACTGCTATTAATCAAAGTCCATAGTTTACATCAGGGCTCACTCTGTGTTGCACAGTTGTATGGGTTTTGAGAAATGCATGGTGTCATGGGCCTACCATTAAAGTATCACGCAGAACAGTTTCACTGCCCTAAAAATGCCCTGTGCTCCAGCTATTCATCCTCCCCCCTACCCCCTAAACCTCGGAACATGTGTTTTGTTTTTTTTTTAATTCAGGGAATCCAGAGAAAAAATGATAAATGAAGGAAGTGAAGATTTTGGAAGAAATCAGAAAACATATAAGAAACCACCATACCATTAAACAAAGATTTCCAAGTCGCCAACAAAGGCAAAATGAGTTGTAGTTTGAATTTTTATGTACTTTTTTATTTTAGTGTTTGGCAGCCAAAATTAGAGCTGGAGGAATACCTAGAAGCAAACCAGTTGCCCGTCGAGTCGATTTCCATTCATGTTGACCGTTGTGTGTCAGAGTAGAACTCTGCCCCATGGGTTTTCAATAACTGAGTTTTAGGAAGTAGGTCACCAGACTTTTCTTCTGAGGCACCTCCAGGTGGATTTATCCTCCAACCTTTTAGTTAATTGTCCAGCAAGTTAACTGTTTGTACCACCCAGAAACTCGGAACAAACATCCGAGTTTATAATATATTATTATTGTCTAACATTTCTCTTTTATCATTTTGTTTTATTTTTACCTTCAGTACCAATCCCTTATCACTGTCAGGGATTTTTGTGTGTGTGTTTCATGCATTTTCTTTGAATCTACTATCCATAAGTTTATTTACATCCACACACACACGCACACCAAACTGACACGTATATATATGTACACACACTTTGATTTGTGTATTTAAAAATGTTATAAATAATATTTTCATATAAATTTATTGTATGTATATTTTTACTTTGGAAGCCTTGGAGGCGTAGTGGTTAAGTGCTACGGCTGCTAACCAAGAGGTCAGCAGTTCGAATCTGCTAGTCACTCTTTGGAAACTCTAAGGAGCAGTTCTACTCTGCCCTATAGGGTCGCTATGAGTCAGAATGAACTTGACGGCAGTGGGTTTTTGGTTTTATATTTTTACTTCAGAATTATATTTTAATATTTGTTTACATTTTACTTGAAGACTGTGCCTTCCTTATGACCACTACTTAATATCTTCTCAAAATTATATGTATAAATTACCATTATCTGCAAGAAGCTTGTAGATTGTTGCAAACAATTTTCTAATACAAATGGTATGGCAATAAAAATTTGAGTTAATGTCTTCTTTTGCCAGTGCAAAATTTCTCTGTAATTGGTTATATAGTTTCATATTTTTTGAAATATAACATCATACAAAATCTGAAAAATTATTTACTGGCAAATGTGAATATATAAAAAAAACTAACAAGTAATAAAAAGTGAAAGTAAATAAGAAAAATGTTAAGGTAACTGAAGTCAAAGTGAAGAGAAAATAAGATAATTAAGCCTAGTATCTACTGTTTTATCTAGAGTTATTTTAGAAAGGGCAAAAGGAATAAATGGAAAGTGAGGACTCAGATAAAATCATATGGATTAAAGTAAAATATAGGGGGGAATGTTTAAAGAGTTTATATATATATATAAAACTTTAATGTCATATATATGTATATATGACATTAAAGCTCATGATAAATGTGAGGTCAAAGCAATTACAAAGGTGTTTGAGAAATTTGAAAAAATTGAAAAAGTAAATGTAAGAAGAGATTTTTAAAAACTAATTATCATTAGAACAAAACATACCTCAGTTAAATCTAAGGCTATTGAGGGCAATCTGGAAGCAAAACAAATAATAATTTATTTTTGATTTAGCAATTGGCAGAAAATTTCATGTTACTTGGATACAAGTATATAATTAGAAGTTAAAAAGAAAATTAAATAAATTTGGGCTATTTAGCTAAAAGATTGTATAATTTTTTTTCAGTGTAAAATTAGGTATGTACTCTGAAAATCAGAAAACTTGTTAAAAAAAAAAAAGCACCCAAAGAAAAATCTCACTATATTGATATGAAATAACAGATAAATTAGGAAAAAAATTGGAGTATTTTTTAAATAATATTTCCTATTGGCAAAATAATCCTGGATTTCATGGAATTCCAGTTAGTATTACATATAAAAATCACACTCATTTGTATATGAAAACTTGTGAATAAAACACATATACCTTTTGCCATGGAGTTGATTCCCACTCATAGCAACCCTATAGGGCTGAGTAGAACTGCCCCATATGGTTTCCAAGGCTGTAATCCTTATGAAAACAGATTGCCAAGTCTTTCTTCCATGGAACATGCTGGTTGGTTCAAACTGCCAACATTTTGGTTAGTAGCTGAGTACTTAACCACTGTGTTACCAGGTATCCTTGATACACATATAATTGTCCAGTAATAATTGAATAACAATGAAATCACAAATATAATTTAAAAAGTACATTCATGTATATGAATGTGATCCAAAGAATAAAATCAAAAAGTTTTTCATAGTCAAGCAACTTTTCTATGGTGATTATTATGCAATAGAATTAAATGAACAGAAATACTAATAAAGCAGTTCAAAGGACAATTTACATTTACGTTTGATTATAGATGTCTTTTATATAACGTACAAATTTTAGATTTAAAATAATACTTAAATACATTAAAATTAAAATTCTGTTAAAACTACAAATAAGTATAAAAGTTAGGGTAACTTTATATACATGTATTGGAGTATTGGTGGTTCAGTGGTAGAATTCTTACCTTCCATGAGGGAGGCCCAGGCTCACTTCCTGGCCAGTTCACCTGCAGGTTGCTTTGATGCTGAACAAGTTTCAACAGAGCTTCCAGACTAAGAAGGACTAGGAAGAAAGACCTGGCAAGTACTTCTAATAGTCAGCCAATGAAAACCCTGTAGATCACACCAGCCCTATCAAAACTGACAGGCTCAAGACCAGGCAGCATTTCATTCCATTGTGCATGGGGCCACCCTGAGTCAGGGGCTGACTAGACGGTAGCCAATAACAACAATATTATATTGGAGAAACTTTAATGTTTATATCCTAACAGTAAATGAACTATCAAAAACATACTCCTAATTTGTAAAATAAAACAACCTTTATATTTATGTCCACCTGTCATTTCTTTGCACTCTTAAAATAAGCGTGCTTAAGATACTCAAAAGTAGTGATTTTAATTCAACAAAAGAAAAAAATGAAGACAAAAGTACACCTACAAGGTTATTTTTTTTTTCTTTTCCTCACAGAAAGTTGTCAATTTAAAGTTGTTCCATTGCTAATTATGTGATACTATTTGTTTAACCTTAAAACCTATTTTTTTCTATCCCTTCAGTAACAACACAATTTAAAATATGCTTGAATTTGATCTCTGCTGAGTAATGAAAAAAACAAAGTAGAACCCAGGAAGCTTCTGTTAGTGCTAGAATGTGTTAATTGAGATAGGCAGAAATCGATTACCTGCCAAGACTAAATTTGACATCAATTTTTTACGTGACAGAATTGGAAATGATATAATTTTTTTTTGATCCATCATGAAAATTTTCTGGTATTAAAAAATACTTTGTCCTAAATGTTGTAGAGATTAATTATTTTATCACTCTTTCACTTAAACATATCAGAGTATTTGTATTAGATAAATGTATCAGAATTTTGTCATATAGCTCAAAATGTTTAACAGACTATTTTAACTATATTGCCTAATATTCAAAAATACAACTGTCATTCAAACAACAGAGTAATAAATCCCAGTGAAAGAAACAAAACAAACAAAAACTTCAAATGTGCTCTTCTGACTAATTATGAATTGCCTATCTTATGCAAATGTGACAACTCTTTCATTTATGTGTCTGTGTTTAAAGCCCTCTTTGGAATTCTGTGGATGCTTATTCATATGCTCAGATATTTCTTGAAAGGATAAACTTCTGTTAAACACAGCTATCTACAGAAGCATTATAAAGTTTTTAATTAATCTACAGTGCTTCTGGCTCATCCAAGTTTACACCTACTTCCCGGGTGGGCTTGGGGCCAATGAATGATTAATGCAGGGATATAAAGGCTTGGCCCCTGTCCCATTACCGAACAATTATGACGGGCCCTTTCATGTCCAGAATGCCCCACTGGTATGGTTGAGCCCTTCATAGCAACTGTGTTGCAGAACAATTTCTCCCTTTGCCTAATTCTGCTTTTTTTTTAATTCCATCCAAAGGTGGTGGTCCCAAGAGGAAGCCGAATGTCAGGCTAAAGACTTAACTGTAAATACAGTAAAGTAAAGTTAAACTCCCAATGAAGGCAGTCTCCTCTGGAACCCTGACTGGAAGAGAATAAGATATGGGATAGTAGCATCTGGGTTGATACACCTGAAAATCTTGAATCTCCAGTTTCCTTTGCTCATCATGAGCCCAGAGAAGTGACCAACTATTACGTTTTGAAGACTTGCTCTTCCTTTTTTTTTGAAGTCTCCCACGCAAGCCGAAAAATCTACCCCAAGGAAGATTGTTAGGTGAAAAATTCAACATATTTATTTGATCAAGCTTACTAATTGTGTTTTTCAAATATTCTGCATAAATATTTTATTTTCTACTGAAAGTTAATTTCTGATTTTATTTTGTGAAAATATTCTACTATAGTCTTCCTGTTAGCCCAAAACTAAAACCATTCCTGAAGCCAACTCTTCAGACAAAGATTAGACTGGACTATAAGACATAAAATGATACTGGTGAGGAGTGTGCTTCTTAGCTCAAGTAGACACATGAGACTGTGTGGGCAGCTCCTGTCTGGAGGCCATATAAAAAGGCAGAGGGAGACAGGAGCTGATTGATTGGACACAGGAAATACAGGGTGGAGAGAGAGAGTGTGCTGTCACATTGTGGGGAGAGCAATTAGGGTTAACAATATGTGTATATAAGTTTTGGTATGAGAAGCTGACTTGAATTGGAAAGTTTCACTTAAAGCACAAAAAAAAAATAAAATAAATTTAAAAAATATTGTACTGTATTAGATTGTCATTTCTTGCAATTTTAATTTTACATATTGTGATGCTATGTTTTTAGATTATAAAATTTAAAATTAAATTAGATTCTTGGTGAGTTATATAATCACTATGAAATGCCTATGTGCGTACTCTTGTAAACTTTTTTACTTTGCATTCTGTTATGTCTGACCTATGTTCTTGATAATCTCATTTGCTTGATGTGTCATTTTCCATTCCTTACTTTTCAACCCTTTTTGTTCATTCTGGTTTTAGATGTCTCCTAAACTATCATACAAAATGGCTTAATATTTTTTAACCCAATTTGTCTCTGCTTTTTAAAGGGAATTTAAGCTATTTATACATTAAGTAAATTTTTTTCATTCTTTGTGTTAGCACTTTTCTGTTTTTGTTTTGTTCTGTTCTGTTTTGTTTTTTTCTGGAGTGATCTACACAATTCTTACATTACCCAGTTCACTTTTTAATATTCTGAAATTCGTGTATGTTAATACTATTGTTCTACTGCATACTCTTAAAGATTTAACACGCATAATTAGATATATTTTCATCTAAATTTGACAAGAACTTTACCATATTTTTGACAGCTCCACATACTACACTCCTTATTTTTGGATTTTCTGTTTTAGGTTTTTGTTCTTCTTACCTTATGGCAAATATAAATACATCAAATAATATAGGTTTCTTTTTTTTTCACCACTGGTGTTTAAAATCTTTCCTATTTTTTTCTCTGCTTCTGCTTAGCCTACCTCCTGTTCCCCCTTTCCATTTCATATCTTATTTGTGCTTTCAAGATTACCAAAACTATCCAGATGACAAAATAAGCCCCTTGCCGTCATTCTCATCTTATCCAAATTAATATCCCACATTGCTCTTATTTTCCAAAATCACAGAATATTCAGGCATACAATCAACTTGTACTTTGACTTTCTACAGCTGATAAAATTTCATCCAGTTGGGTCTCCTGAAATGAGCCTAGGTTACCTATAACTATGATTTTCTGTGTTATCCTTGACTGAGTTGATCTTAGATAAAGCTTATAGATTTTGAATTATTTGATGTGTAAATGATTATACCTTTTAGCATGTCTGCTGTTGCGGTTGTTAGGTGCCACCGAGTCCATTCCAACTCATAGAGATGTCAGGCACAGCAGAGCGAAACGCTGCCAGGTCATGCCCCATTCTCACTTTCATTGTTATGCTTGAGCTGATTGTTGCAGCCACTATGTCAATTCATCTCGTTGATGGTTTTCCTCTTTTTTGCAACCCTGTGCTTTACCAACCATGATGTCTTTCTACAGGGACTGGTCCCACCTGATGACATGTCCAAAGTACCTGAGATGAAGTTTCGCCATCCTTGCTTCTAAGGAGCATTCTGGTTGTACTTCTTCCAAGACAGATTTGTTCCTTCTTCTGGTATACATGGTATATTCAATATTTCTCACCAACACCATAATTCAAAGGCATCAATTCTTCGGTCTTCTTTAATCATTGTCAGGCTTTCACATGCACGTGAGGTGATTGAAAATACCATGGCTTGGGTCAGGTGCCCTTTAGTCCTCAAAGTGACATCGTTGCTTTTCAACACTTTAAAGAAGACTTTTTCAGCAGATTTGCCCAGTGCAACATGTCTTTTTATTTCCTGACCACTGCTCCTATAGGTGTTGATTGTGGATCCATGTAAAATGAGTTTCTTGACAACTTCAATCTTTTCTTTGTTTATCATGACGTTGGTTATTGATCCAGTTGCGAGGATTTTTGTTTTCTTTATGTTGACTTATAATCCATACTGAAAGCTGTGGTCTTTGATCTTCATCAGTAAGTGCTTCAAGTCCTCTTCACTTTCAGCAAGCAAGGCTGTGTTATCTGCATAATACATGTTGTTAATAAGTCTTTCTCCAATCCTGATGCCCAGTTCTTCTTCATAAACTGCAGTTTATTGGATTATTTGCTCAGCATACAGATTGAATAGGTATGGTGAAAGGATACAACCCTGAGGAACACCTTTTCTGACTTTAAACCACTTGTTCTGCTCAAACAACTGCCTCTTGGTCTGTGTACAGGTTCCTCATGACCACAATTTAGTGTTCTGGAATTCCCATTCTTTGCAGTGATATACATAATTTGGCATGATTCACACAGTCGAATGCCTTTGCAAACAAAAACCCACTGCCAACGAGTCAATTCTGACTCATAGTGACCCTATAGGACAGAGTAGAACTGCCCCATAGAGTTTCCAAGGACTGCCTGATGGATTCAAGCTGCTGTCCTTTTGGTTAGCAGCCATAGCTCTTAACCTCTATGACGCCAGGGTTTCCAAATGCCTTTGCATAGTCAATAAAACACATGTAAACTCCTTTCTGGTATTCTCTGCTTTCAGTCAAGATCCATTTGACATCAGCAATGATGTCCTTATTCCATGTCCTCTTTTGAATCTGGATTCAACTTCTGGCAATTTCTTGTTGCTGTTCTGCTGTAACCGCATTTGAATGATCTTCAGCAAAATTTTACTTGTGTGTGATTTTAATGATATTGTTCAATAATTTCTGTATTCATTTGGATCACCTTTCTTTGGAATAGGTACAAATATAGATCTTTTCCAATAAGTTGGTCAGGTAGCTGTCTTCCAAATTTCTTGACATAGATGAGTGAGCACCTCCAAGTGCTGCATCCATTTATTGAAACATCTCAATTGATATTCTTTCAGTTCCTGGGGCCTTGTTTTTTCATCAGTGCCTTCAGTGCAGCTTGTCCTTCTTCCTTTAATACCATTGGCTCTTGATCATATGCTTCCTGCTGATATGGCCGAACATGGATCAAATCTTTTTGGCACAGTGACTTTGTATATTCCTTCCATCTTATTTATTTATTTACTTGTTTATTTGTTTGCTCATTTGTTCATTCATTATTTTTTGTTTTTTATTTTTAATTTTTTTTATTGTGCTTTAAGTGAAATTTTACAGAGTAAATTCATTTCTCATTAAACAGTTACTACACTTACTTTTTCATGATAGTGGTTACCGAAACCTGCAGTGTGTCAACACTTTCCTATACTCTATCATGAGTTCCACATTTCTATTTGTCCAGCTTTCCTGTCCCCTCCTGCCTTCTCATCCTTGCCCCTGGGCTGGTGTGCCAATTTAGTCTCATATACATGGCATGTGTTATTGTTTGCTTTATAAGCCTGTCTATTCTTTGGCTGAAGGGTGAACCTTAGGAGTAACCTCAGTACTGAGTTAAGAGGGTATCCAGGAGCCATACTCTTGGTGTTTCTCCAGTCTTTGTCAGACAAATAAGTCACGATTGCCAAAGCCAGCTGGTATTCTAGGCATCATGGACCACCCTTGTGATCAATGCCTTCCATCTTCTTTTGATGTTTCCTGTATTGTTCAATATTTTCCTGTGCAATTCTTCAATATTGCAACTCAAAGCTTGAATTTTCAGTTTTTTCAGTCTAAGAAATGCTAAGGATTTTCTTAACTTTTGGTTTTCTAACTGCACTTCTTTGCACATTTCATTATAGTACTTTGCTTGGCTTCTTGAGCTGTCCTTTAAAATCTTCTGTTCAGCTCTTTGACTCCATCAATTCTTCCTTTCACTTTATCTATTCTACATTCAAGAGTAAGTTTCAGAGTCTCTTCTGACATCAATTTTGGTCTTTTCTTTCTTTTTAATGACCTTTGGCTTTCTGCATGTATGATGTCCTTGATGTCTTTCCATAATTCATCTTCTCTTTGGTCATTAGTGTTGAATGTGTCATACCTGGTCTTGAAAGTATCTCCAAATTCAGGTAGGATATACTCAAGTTTGTATTTTTGCTCTCATGGGCTTGTTCTAATTTTTTTCAGCTTCAATTTGAACTTGCATATGAGCAATTGATGGTCTGTTTGCAGTCAGCCCCCAGCTTTATTCTAACTGATGATATTGAGCTTTTTCATAATCTCTTTCCACAGATTTATTAGATTTGATTCCTGTGTATTCCATCTGGCAAAGTCCACATGTATAGCATGTGTAGCTCTGATCATTCTTTCTGTCTTCAAATGTATTTTTAAAGATTTTCTAAAAGTATATTTGGGGATATGTTTTCCTGTGTTAATCCTCTCCTCTTCCAGCTGCATTATTTTGAGTTTTTTTTAAGGGAATGGACAAACAGAAGCAAAAATCTGATGGTGGTCAAGATGAGCAACTGCTATTGATTCTGTTAGAACTCCTGCTATTTTACATTTACAGGAGTTGGGTGCTGGCTGAGACTGTCAATGCCACGAGGCCTTTATCTATATTCTTTTTAATGGTCAATCTGTCTTTTGTTTGTTTGCTTATTTTTTCTTTTTCTTTTTTTGGTGGTAGCAGTTTGGAAGATGGAAAGGAGTACTTCATAATATGAATATAAAATGAATTTTCAGTCCAAAATATGTTATGGATTGAATTGTGTCCCCCAAATAGTATGTATTAAAATCCTCACCCCATATCTATAAATAGGTCCCTGGGTGACACAAATGGTTTGCATTGGGCTAATAATCAAGAGGTTGGAGGTTCAAACTCATCCAGTTGCACCACAGAAGAAAAATATTTGGTACATTGCTTCTGTAAACATTATACTCACTCAACTCATTGCATTATAGCAAAAAAAAAAAAAAAAGCCTATGGAGCAATTCTCCTTTGTAACACATGGTGTTGCCATGAGTAGGAATCTTCTTGGCAGTGTATATATATATCACATATATATAGTGATTAAGAGCCCAGCTGCTAACCAAAAGGTCAGCAGTTCTAATCCACCAGCCACTCCTTGGAAACCCTATGGGGCAGTTCTACTCTGCCCTATAGGGTCGCTATGAGTTGGAATCAACTCCAATGCAATGTAGCCTTTTTTGGAGCACTAGTGGCACAGTGGTTAAGAGCTCAGCTGCTAACCAAAAGGTCGACAGTTCAAATCCACTAACCACTCTTTGGAAACCTTATGGGGCAGTTCTGCTCTGCCCTATAGGGTAGCTATGAGTTGGAATCAACTCCACAGTAATGGGTGGCCTTTTTGGAGCCCTGGTGGTAGAGTGGTTAAGAGCTGAGCTGGTAATCAAAAGGACAGCAGTTAGAATCCACCAGCCACTCCTTGGAAATCCTATAGGGCAGCTCTACTCTATCTTATAGGGTCGTTAAGAGTTGGAATTATCTTGATGGCAGTAGTTTGTTTTGTGTGTTTGTGTATATATATATACCTATAAATATGATACTGCTTAAAAAAAAAATTTTTTTTTTAGAGTTATGTTAATTAGGTCATACCCTAGTTGTGTGAATTCTAAATCTAATCACTTCTGAGTTATAAAAAACCAAAATGAACACACACACACAGAGGGAGAAAACAGAAGACAGGCTGTTTCATTACAAGGATTGCTAGCAGCATACTAGAAGCTGATATAGACAAGGAAGTTCCACCCTAGAGAGCCATGCCCAGAATTCAGAATTGCAGCCTTTTGAACTGTGAGAAAATAAATTTCTGTTCTTTAAAACTAACCACTTGCGGTATTTCTGTTACAGAATCACTAGATAGCTAAGACAATATATTTCTCAATTCACATGCATCAATGATTTAGTGACAGAATACCCTAGTACAAGGTTATTTTTAAAATAAAGCTTACATGGCCAAAATTTATCTTTTTTATTCTACTTATTGTCATTTTGATGTGAAGTTGTGAGAATGTAAATCAGAGATGTTTACTTCATTTTTAATACTGTTTATTTCATGTACTCATGGAAAAAATCAATCATATTGAGTAACAAGTTTATATTTTTATTTTACTTTCACATTGATCTCTGAATATTAGGGTAAAGGTGCTAAAGTTAGGATAAAAGGAAACAAACTGAACAATAACAACAAAAAAAAAAAACAACAAAAATTCCAATGCTTTTCTGTAATATTAAGAACCACTTATTTTAGCTATCTAGAAATAAGTCAACTGTTTTATAAAAATTATAACTAAAGTATGTTAAAATAGTATTTGGAAGAAAAGATTTATTAAATTAAATGTATCACCTATAATTTTAATAAAAGGTGACTTTTTTTTTTTACCAATTTATATTTTAAACACAGTTTTGACATTCCATGGTATTCCTAATTGCATGAAATATGTATTCCAGTATATTTCCCTTTAGGGGATTATGCTAACCAAGGTATATTGATGAAAAACATGGTAATGTAGATAAATTGATAGTGACAGATACAATTTCTTAGTATTAATTTATGTGAAAAACAGACCTTAAATAAGACTCTAGGGAATGATAAGCATCATGTATAAATCTTCCTTTTTTACTCCCCTCCCTTTTTGAAAGAAGTTTTATATAACAATGTAATGTTTTCTAAAATCCATAGTTCCAGAAATGGGTTCCAATTTAAAGAAAATACCCAAACCACAGTGCTTTCTGTAGTTATTGAGAAATTATTTTGTGGTCCTTCTGTATTTATTCACTATCAGAGATATTAAGAAATAAGCTATTGACTTCTTTTTTTAGTTTTTTTAAATGAAATTATGCAGCCCTCTTCTGTATGCTTATATGAGTATGCATGTGTATAAAGATATGTACTAACACTACAACTCTCAAAGAGATAACAGCCGATTATATGTTTCATAGCATCACAAACTTAGCATTGTTGAATAGAGAGCTGTACTATCTGTCATTAGGAAATGGTAAACTGAATTTATATTTAACACAGTCTTTAGATTGGGGCATGTTATGGGTTGAATTATACAATAAATAAGATGCATATTTTTATTAACTGAGATTTGACTATACGGTAATTTAATGGAATATATCATTTAGCTAAGGATCCCTAGTTGCACAGTGGCTTTTAACCAAAGGTGGCAATTCAAGCCCATGAGCCACTCCACAGGAGAAACTTGTGGCAGTCTGCTCTCGTAAGGATTATAGCCTTGGAAACCCTATGGGGCAATTCTTCTCTGTCCTGTAAGGTCGCTATTAGTCAGACTGAATTTGATGGCAATGAGTTTGGTTTGGCTGGTTTGGGTTAGTAGCTTTGCCTCTCCAAGTGAACTAGTCAAGCCAATCTTTATTAAGCCCACATTTCTTCTAAGTTTGTCTAAAAGAATTTTCTACTTCTAATATCGTTTTCATGGAGAAGAACCACTGAAGGTTTTCTGCTCTCAGGTGTACATATGTTGTTGAGAACTTATAAAATCTCAACTCTTACTGTACCTGTGGTACATGTTTCTTGTTGCATTTGGCATATCTTTTCAATTTTCAGTGATGAACTAAGACTAACTCTACCCCTTAACTTTAGATTAACAGAAGACAGACCAATGATCTGGAACAGTAAAGTCATAGTCAAGAACTTGTAGTCATGTTTACCCTGAAGAAGAATGCCTCCTTTGTGAGAACAAGCTGCCTTGGGACCACAGTGGGTAACCAGGATAGTGCTGTGGGCAGGGCAGAGGTTTTGATTCCTTCTGTCTATGAGCTGATCTATGTGTTTTTATGATGGACCTGATTTTAAAACTACATTTATGTATGCCACGAATGAGCAAATTAAAAAAAAAGCACACTTCCTTTTTTTTTGCCTATGCAAACCCAGGTATAAAACTTTCTCTTCCGCGTTATTGTTATTATTTGCCGTGGAGTCAGCTCCAAGACATGGAGACCTTATATATAAGAGAATGAAACACTGGCTAGTACTTTGCCATTTCCAGGATATTTGATATGTTTGGACCAATTGTTGAGGTTATTGTGTCAATCTTATGAAGAGTTTTCCCTGACCCTCTACTTTATCAAACATGATGACATTTTGTAGTGATTGGCCTTTGTTGATGACATGCCCAAAATAAGCAAGGATAAGGGACATTCCAGTTATATTTCTTCTAACATTTATTTGTTCATTCTTCTAGAAGTCCCTGGTATATACAATATTCCTCACCAATGCCATATTTCAAAACCATCAATTCTTCTTCAGTTTCCTTATTCATTGTCCAGCCTTTGCAAGCATATAAGGCTATTGAATGTGAGGATTGCTTATCAATCCATCCTCACAACTGGACCAATAAGTAACATCATGATAAATGGAGAAAAGATCAAAGTTGTCAAGGACTTCATTTTACTTGGGTCCACCATCAACACCCATGGAAGCAGCAGTCAAGCAATCAAATGACACATTGCATTGGGCAAATCTGCTGCAAAAGACCTCTTTAAAGTGTTGAAAAGCAAAGATGTCACCTTGAAGACTAAGGTGAGCCTGACCCACGACTTGGTGTTTTCAGTTGCCTCATATGCACGGGAAAGCTGGACGATTAATAAGGAAGACTGGAGAGGAATTGACATCTTTGAATTGTGGTGTTGGTGAAGAATATTGAATATAACATGAACTACCAAAAGAAGGAACAAATATATCTTGGAAGAGGTACAACCAGAATGCTTCTTAGAAGCAAGGATGGTGAGACTATGTCTCACATTCTTTGGACATGTTATCGGGCAGGATCAGTACCTGGAGGACATCATACTTGGTAAAGCCGAGGGTCAGTGAAAAAGAGGAAGACACCAATAGATGGATTGACACAGTGACTGCAACAACGGGCTCAATCATAACAACAATTTTGAGGATGGCGCAGGATGGGACAGTGGTTTGTTTTGTTGTGCATAGGGTCACTATGAGTTGGAACTGACTGGACAGCACCTAACAACAACAAGGCTATTGAAAATGCCACGGCTTGGGTCAGGCGCACCTTAGTCCTCCAAGTAACGTCTTTGCTTTTTAAGACTTTAAAGAAGTCTTTTGCAGCAGGTCGCTATGGGGCAGAATCAACTTGATAGCAACAGGTTTGGCTTTTGGGTTTTATATAGAGAAAAATTTATTTCAAGGAAATGGCTCACACAGTTGTGGAGGCTGGCAAGTCCTAAATCAGTGGAACAGATGTCAGGCTGAATGCTTCTTTTCTTTGTAATATTTTGTTGAATTTTTGGCAAAAGTTTACATAGCAAGTTAGGTTCCCATTTGACAATTTCCCCACAAATTTTTCAGTGACATCAGTTACATTTTTCACAATGTGTCAACATTCACTTTAATTATGTTCAGTTTGTTTCATTTCTAGTACTCTAGTTTCCCTGTCCCCTTATCTTCTCATCTTTGCCTTTTTTTTTATATACTGTAGATGAAGGTTTACTGAGAAAACTATCTTACATCAGATTACAAAATGGAGAATAATTACATAATACTGAGAATCATGGCTGACCCAAATTGACACATAACACTAACTCTCACTGTCCATCCCTTGGCAGTTTAGCATCTGTACACATCTCCTTAAACCATATATAATCTCTATATAAAGATAATAATAAAATCATACTTGTGCCAAACATGATACAAGTAACATTGAGTACAACAGAAAAGGCAGTAGCCCCATTTACGTCTTATATTTTATAATAAGCATAATGGTATAATTTTATAATAAGGAACTGCTCTGTCACTTTGTCGTACTGTGGTGGCTTGCATGTTGTTTTGATGCTGGATGCTAAGCCACAGGTCTTTCAAATACCACCAGGGCCAACCATGGTGGACAGGTTTCAGTGGAGCTTCCAGACTAAGACAGACTAGGAAGAAGGACCCGGCAATCTACTTCTGTGTTAGACCTCTAGTGCTAGTATAGCAGAAATACCACAAATGGATGGCTTAACAATCAGAAATGTATTCTCTCACAGTTTAGGAGGCTAGGAATCTGAAGTCCGGGCTCCAGCTTCACAGGAAGGCTTTCTTTTCTCTGTCGGCTATGGGGGAAAGTCTTTGTTATCAGTCTTCCCCTGGTTTAGGAGCTTCCCAATCCAGGAATCCCGGGTCTGACAGACACACTCAGCTCCTGGCTCTCCTTTCTTGGAGGAAGTAGGCCCCATCCTCTCTGCCTATTGTCTCTTTTATATCTCAAAAGAGATTCACTCAAGATACAACCTAATCATGTGGATTGAGTCCTGCCTCATCAATAACACTTCCTCTAATTTTGCCTTTTTAACATCATAGAAGTTAGGATTTACAACACATAAGATAGTCACAGAAGGGTGAACAACGACGCAATACTGGGAATCATGGCCTAGCCAAGTTGACACACATTTTTTGAGGACACACTTCAACCCATAACATTCCATTGTTGGCCCCCAATGATTCATGTCACCTGTAAAACACATTCACCCCATTATATTTTCATCCCAAAATTCTTAAATCAACTTCAAGCCCAAATTCCATCCTGGGGCAAAATTCCTCTTTATCTGTGAAATCTAGAATATGAGTTATCTACTTCCAAAGTACAAAGGTGAAACAGGCATAAGGTACACATTTTCATTACAAATGGGAGAAATTGGAGGAAAAGAAGGAATAACAGGCACCAAGCAAGTCATCAGAACACATCACATTAGCTCTCAAGGCTTGAAAATAATCTTCTGTTCTCTGAAACCATTTAGGCAATGTCCCTGCCTTTCAGACTCTGGGTGTTGGCCACACTCTCCAGATTCTGGGTGAAAATGCCTCGGCCCTGGGCTTCAGCTCCACCTTCCAGGCCCACTGGAATGGCAACTCTGGTCCTTTGGCTTTGTGTGGTCCCATTCTCCTAGTCCACCTGAGTGGCTCCTCTATCCCCTCAGCCTTGGCAGGCCCCGTTCTTCTGCCCCTTGGGCATGGCAGCCCCATACCCTCAGCTTTGGGTAGCCTATCCGGCCCCAACATCCTGCCACTCATGAAAGGCAGCCCCACACTTCAGAATTGAGTTGGTGAATATCTGACTCTGTGAAACCTAGGAGGCCACAGCAGGCTGTGGTACCATCCTTTGAGACCCCAGAGGGTCTGCTTCCTATGATCTTTGTGTCTTCAGCTTCTGCTTTCTTTTTTCTTTTCCTCTGAGCCCCTTATCCTCTTGGCCTGGCCTGGCCCCTATCCTGCTTGGGCAAGTGTTACAAAGCTCTTTAGGTACTGATGAGTGCCTAGAGGCACCCCACTCCACCAGTAAACCTCAGCCAGAAGGCACTCAGCTCTCTAGCTCTGTGGGTTGGCAATCCCAGCTCCACTGATAAGGGCCCAGAGGCATCCCACTCTGCCAGAAAGCCTCCTGCAGAAAACATTCAGCTCTCTTGCTCAATGGGTAGGCTCCTCCACCATTTTATAGCAATCTACTGGTTCTGCAGCCACTGTTTCTCTGCTGCTGCTTTTCACCGTCTGTGCCATCTCTGGTGTTACACTTCTCCTCACTTACTGCTGAGCCCTCACAAGAATTGTCTTTGATGTCCATGATTCCAAAAATAGTTTCTTCAAGGAAATTCAGGCTTTCACTATTAGGCACTTTAAAAATCCTCTAGCCTCTACCCAATATTCAGTTCCAAAGCCACTTCCATGTTGTGGGTATCTGTTAAAACAACACTCCATTTTGGGTACCAAATTCTGTTTTAGACATCTAGTGTTGCTATAACAGAAATACAACAAGTGGATGATTTTAACAAATGGAAATCAGGATCAGTCACACCTGCTAATACAGTAACTCCCTTCTTTGCCTATAGATCCAGTTCAGTGGATTCTGTGCTGCGTCTCTTGGTGGGAGCATTTTTCCCTTTGGAACTAAGACCTCTAGACAAGCAGAGCAAAGGGGTGCAGAGACAGAAGGCAAAAGTATTGCGAGTGGGTCAGTAGAGGTAGTAGTGCTACCTTCATTTCCACTCCTTGATTCCTGGACCCCTGAATCCTGGCTATAGCAAAAACAGCACCATATATTGGATACTGGTTTAGAGCATATACAGCCTCCTGGAGAACATTGCCCCAACCCTGCAGGGTATTGCCGCCTAGCTGGTACCATATTGTGTCTTTAGAAGGCCATTCCATCGTTCTATCAAGTCAGCTGGTTCAGGACGATGGGGAACATGGTAAGACCAGTGAATTACATGAGCATGAACCCACTGCTACACTTCATTTGCTGTGAAGTAAGTTCCTTGATCTGAGGCAAGGCTTTGTGGCATACTATGACAGTGCATAAGGCATTCTGTAAGTTCACAGATAGTAGTTTTAGCAGAAACAATGCATGCAGGGAAGGCAAATCTATGTCCAAACTAAGTGCCTATCACAAGAACAAGACTTTGCTCTTTCCATGATGGAAATAGTCTAATGCAGTCAACCTACCACCAGGTTGTGGGCTGATCTTCCCTAGGAGTGGAGGCATATCAGAGACTCAGTGTTGATCTCTAATGATGGTAGATTGTGCACTCAGCAGTGGCTGCAGCCCAATAGGCCTTGGTGAGTGGAAGTCCAAGTTGCTGAGCCCATGCATAACCTGCATCTCTGCTACCATGCCCACTTTGTCCATGAGCCCACTGGGCAATGACAAGAGTGGCTGGGGAATAAGTCTGACTGGTAACCACAGAACGTGCCATTTTATCCACTTGATTGCTAAAATCCTTCTCTGCCGAGGTAACCCTTTGATGATCATTCACGTAAGACACAAATATTTTCACTTCATTGGTCCATTCAGAGAATTCCATCCACATGCCTCTTCTGCATACCTCCTTGTTGCCAATTTTCCAATGGTTTTCCTTCCAAGTACCTGACCATCCAGCCAAATCACTGGCTGCCGCCCATGAGTCAGTATACAGTCACACATCAGGCCATCTCTCCTTTCGAGAAAAATGAACAACCAGGTGCAGTGCTCGATGTTATGCACACTGGGAGGATTTCCCTTCACCACTATTCCTTCAGGGGCTCCCAGAGAAGGGCTGCAAGTGCTACCGCTGTTGACTTCCGAGTGGTGCCTTTGTATTGCACAGAACCACCTGTAAACCAGGCAAGAGTTTTCCTTTCCTCAGTCAACTGATTGTGAGGAACTCTCTATGAGGCCATAGGTGAAGACTGGGAGAAGGAAAGTAATGTGACAAGAGCGGAGGCCATGGACATTTGGTCACTTCCTCATGTAACTAACTTGTGCCTTTAAATCCTGCTCTGGCCTAATCTCATATATGCCACTTCCATTCAATAATGGAGTGCTGCTGTGCCCATCTGACTTTATGACTCTGTGGGTCAGACAACACTCAGTTTATGAAGGACAGCTCAGGCCACATAGTGACTTGGTGGTCTATGGTTAAGCGTTCAGTCTTTATTAAGGCCCAATTACAAGCCAAAAGCTTTTTCTCAAAAGCAGAGAGTGGCAGAGCTTTACTCCAAAATGCTAAGGGTCTACGCTGTGATTCAACAATAGGGGCCTGCCAAAGACTCTGTCGTGGATTGAATTGTGTCCTCCAAAAATATCTGTCAACTTGGCTAAACCATGCATGAGCCCCAGTATTGTGTGATTGTCCACCATTTTATGTGCTTTCCCTATGTGTTGTAAATCCTATCACTATGATGAAATGAGATGGATTAGTGGCAGTTATATTGATGATATATACAAAATTAGATAGTGTCTTAAGCAAATCTCTTTGAGATATAAAAGAGAGAAGTGAGCAGAGAGACACAGGGACCTCATACCACTGTGAAAACAGTGCCGGGGGCAGAGCACATCCTTAGGACCTGAGGTTCCTGTGCGGAGATGCTCTCAGACCAAGAGAAGACTGATGACAAGGACCTTCCTCCAGAGCAGATAGAGAAAGAAAGCCTTCCCCTAGAGCCAGGGTCCTGAATTCAGACTTCTAGCCTACTGGACTGTGAGAGAATAAACGTCTCTTTTAAAGCAATCCACTTATGGTATTTCTGTTATAGCAGCACTTGATAACTATGACATACTCTAAACAGCATCTTTATCTGCCACTGACAATTCAAGTACCATTGGTTCAGCTGGATTATATGGCCCAAATGGCAGAGCTTCTTGCACAGCAGTCTGAACTTGTCACAGAGCCTTCTGTAGATCCTAGCCCCAGTCAAAACTAGTAGCTTTTTAAGTCACTTGATAAACCGGAGTAGCACACCCAAATGAGGGATATATTGCGTCCAAAATCTGAAGAGGCCCACCAGGTGTTGTGCCTCTATTTTAGTTGTAGGAGAGGACAGGCGTAATAAATTACTCTTCATTTTAGAAGGAATACCTACCTCAACATGCCCTAAACCACTGGACCCCTAGAAATTTCACTGAGGTGGAAGGCACCTGAATTTTTGTCAAATTAATTTCCCACCAACTAGTATGCAAAATGTCTTATCAGTAAGTCTGGCTAGAGTCCTTCACAATTCTTTCTTACTAGCTCTGTCAGCATAATGTAATCAATGTACTGGAACAGTGTGTCTTTTGGAAGGAAAAGATGATCAAGATCAACTAGGACTAAATTATGATATAAGGCTGGTGCTTTGATGCTGTCCTGAGATGAGAGAGTGAAAGGGTGTTGCTGGCCTTGCCAGCTGAAGGAAAACTGCTTCTGGTGTTCCTTTGAAATATTAATAGAAAAAAAGACATTGGCTAGATCAATAGCTGCATACCAGGTACCAGGAGATGTATTAATTTGCTCAAGCAATGAAACCACATCTGGAAGAACAGCTGTAATTGGAATCACCACCTGGTTAAGTTTGCGATAACCTACTGTCATTCTTCAAGATCTGTTTTTTTCATACACCAAATAGGCAAGTTGAATGGGGATGTGGTAGGATCACCACTCCTGCGTTCTTCAAGTCCTTGCTGGTGGCTGCAATCTGCACAATCTCTACAGGAAAGCAGTATTCCTTTGGTTTACTATTTTCATAGGTAGTGGTAGTTTTAATGACTTCCATTTTCCTACCATAATAGCTCTTACTCCACATGTCAGGGATCCAATGTAGGAATTCTGCCAGATGATGAGTATATGTATTCCAATTATGCATTGTGGAACTAGCGAAATCACTACAGGATTTGTTCAGGAAACCACTGGACCCACTGTGAGATGGACACGAGCTAAGACTCCATTAATAACCTGACCTCCATGTGCCCCACTCTGGTAGACCACAGTGATATTTCGGGTCTCCTGAAGTTAATGTCAGTTCAGAGTTAGTGTCCAGAAACCATTAAAAAGTCTGATTATTTCCTTTTTTCCCAATGAACCATCACTCTTGTAAAAGGCCATAGATCCCTTTGGGGAAGGCTGGGAGAAAAATTAACAGTATAAATCTTTGGCAGTGTAATGGAGTCCTTCCTCAAGGAAACTCAGGCTCCCCTTCATTCAAAGGTTTATGGGTCAGTAAACCTGCTTACGCCTGGTAATTCATTGAGGGACCATGACTCTCCATTCTGGTAATTCAAGTTAGACTACCGTTCACTTGAACTAAAATTCTTCTGCTTGTATGTGTCAAGTAAACATTTAGTAGATTTCCCACCTATTTTACTCCTAGTGACACCATGACTAAGTAGCCAATGCTGTAAATCTATACACATCAGGTTATTCTGATTACCTCTTTGACTCTGCTGTCCATTACAGCAACCATGCCCACCTTTTCTTTGTCAGTTGGGTGCCATCACTTGGCCCCTACCACCACAGGACCCAATCAGCCCCATTGTAGTTAGGTGTCTTAATTCAGTTAGGGCAGTTCCTACTGTCAAATATGACTTACATAAAAAAGCAATCAGTACAGTCTTCGAGGATGCCAGAGCTCCCTTCCCAAATCTGTTCCTCACAGTTGTGGTAAAAGGTATGTCCTCCGGACACTCCATGGATAGATCTGTGGGTCCAACCTGATAAATTCACTCTCACATTCCAATTTCCCTAATCCTTTGAATACTTCTTCTACAGTATAACAAGGCAGGCCTGGCATTTCAACTTGACTTATGTGCTTAATCCATGCTTCAGTGAACAAACCAAATAAACTATTAGACTCTTTTCTAACCTCGAGCTGAAACATTGAATTAAGAATCTGTTCTTAGCGGGCCAATATCAATAAACTCTGACTGATCCAACTATTTATGTTACTTATATCATTATCCTATACCTTTAATAGCCATTCAAATACACATTCCCTAAGTTTCCATTTGTATATATATATATTAGAAAAGTCTAGGAGTTCTTTTGGAGTATAGTGTGCCTCCTCCCAGGCCACACTTTGTAGTTTGCCTATTGGTGCTTGCTGGGACTTAAATCTAGCTATAGGCCCAGAAGCAGAAATGGGTGGTAGGGATGGATCCTGGTGACATTCAGCAATGTCCTGTAAGGCATCTGCCTCAGGTGATGCCCCAGGCACCACCCCAGATGATATCTCAGGCAAAGGTTCTTCAGGCATAAAAAAAAATAAATTTTTTTATCATAGCTGGGTTAATCTCATCAAATGGGTGTGGAAGAGACAATGGTTTTACTGGGAAAGATGGTTTAGTAGACAAAGATGGAATAATCTTTTCTGATGGGAGTAAGTGGGCTGGTTCTGTTGGCAGGAGTGATTCAGCAAAATTTAGGTGCTCAATGTCTTGAGTTTTCTGATTATCTGCCCCTATGTCCCCATCCCAAGTTTCGGAATCCCATTTCTTCCCAATCAATGCCCTCACTTTAACTTCCGATACCATTCTAGGTTGGGAATTTAATTGGCTTGATAATTTAGTCACTCTAAGGTCAGAGTCATCAGCCCCTTTAAGACTAGCCAGACTTGAGAACCAATTCAGAAAACTCAACCTGACGTTCTTGTTCCTCTAGAACCACTCTTGGCACCAAATGTCTTACACTGGGTTCTTTAGAGGAAAAAAACCAGTGAAGCATACATGTATAAATGTATATAGAGGAAATGACTCAAGCAGCTGAGGAAATTAGAAAGTCCCAAATTCATGGGACTGGATTTTTCTGACTTAGGTGGTCGAATGGGCTGAGAAACCAAAAATGTGCTGGTCAGATGGTAGGCTGCTGGCTCACGTCTCAAGAATCAAAGGTCAGAGGATGACGAGTAAGATGCAGGATTGAGAGAGGGCAAGCTTTGCCAGAACCTCCTTATATACTGAGTGCAGGCCACACCCCCAGGGAAACTCTCCTTACATTAGATAGCAAAATGAGCATAAATACATAATACTGAGAATCACGACTGAGCCAAGCTGGCACATAACATTAGCCACCAGACTAGGTGGTACTAATGCTGCCACTGTCTGGACCACATTTTGAGTACCAAAAGTTCATTGGCTCAAGAAGCGCAGGTGTGATATACGTAAAGAATAACAGGGATGCCAAACGTTTGAGAATATTTTCATTCATTTGGAGGGTCTCATTATCATATTATCCCAGAGAGTTAAGTAGGAAAGGAAGAAAGTAGCACCAGCATTTGGAAGTCACAAGAATTTCACTGCTAGAAATTCCCAGTAACAGTTATGAGTTGGGGGAGAGGGTGAAGGATGGGGTTGGCTAGAAGGTGAAGGGGCACTTTGAGTGCAGTTATAAATATTGCTTTAGAGATGGGTTAAGAGGCTTAAAAGGGTTATCATTCTCTAATAATAGTACAACTTGAATGAAAAGAGAAATCTGGGCAAAGTCTTTGATTGTTTTCATCACATTAAGTATATTTGCAATAACCAAAAAAAAAAAAAAAAAACAACTCATTGCTGTCAAGTCGATTCTGACTGATAGCCACCCTACAGGACACGTAGAACTGCCCTGTAGAGTTTCCAAGGAGTGCCTGATGAATTTGAACTGTCAAACTTTTGGTTAGCAGATGTAGTTCTTAACCACTAGGCCACCAGGATTTCCATATTTGCAATATAATATATAAAATGCCATACAGGCATTTTTCATTACCCTTTCTGTCTTCTCTACAATCGTCCTCTTTCACTTTCTCCCGTTGATCTTGGCCTTCTATGGGAGCTCAAACATGCTTATTTAACACTCTTAACTGAAGAGCTTCTTGTAAAAACCCACTTTTTAATTAAAAACATATTTAATTTTGTGCCTTCTTACAATGCTTTTGTACCTGCTTAAGTTTTTACTCAGTTTAGATTCCACTTGCTTACTTTTTAAAAAATGTTTTTAATTTGGTATTTAATTTTTTTTTTTCTCTCAAAGTGATTCAGATACTCTCTATATAGAGCAGAACTCCTTAACTCTGGGTGCACATTGGTATTACCTAGGAGATGAGAAGACATAAACAAGTAAAAAAGGATGAATGCCTAACCCCACCCCCACCCCAGATGTTTGATTTAATAGTTCTCCGTGCTAGTAGGTGTTAAAATAATCTCTCTTGATAGTTTTAATGTAAAGACAGAGATGACAACCAAACTACAAACTACAGATTCATTCCCAGGCTTTGGAGAGCACCATTCCAACATTTTGGTGAACTGGCTACAGCTACCACAGCACTTGGCAGTGCTTCTCATGAATAAGAAATTCTGTACAAAAGCCAATCAGCAAAAACACTTAGAGCTTTAGGTTGTCAGTAACATTCATATGATCTTTTTTTTTTTTTTTTAAATGAACGTAATAGCCTAATCAGCTTCATCATTTGGTCCCAATAATGTGAATACTAAATCACAGGCAAACCCAGTGCAGCTGCGTCCATATTGTCCTCATTGTTTCATTCATGAATAAATACACACAGTAATAAACTACTATAAATAAAATTAATCACATACGCTTGTGCACAGAATAGAAGCCTGCTGAAAGTCAGGCTGTTTTTGAATCTATGGACCTGTCGGTTCCATCTTTGTGGGTAAACATTCACAGATGGATACATACATGTTCTCTACTAAAAACACCTGCGAAGAGATCCTGGAAAAGTTTCAGAAAAAGTTGAATCATTTCAAAATTTATTTTACACTACCTGGGGATTGATAACTTTCCTAGAGTTTTCCTTAGGGAAGCATGTTTAGAATACTAAAATTTGTTTATTGGTGCAAAGAAAGGAACTCTGATATAATAAATGTTATTGTTTTGTCTTTCCTTCATTCCTTATATGCTAATTTATTCCTCCCTCACTTAGTCATTCTTTACTTACTGCATAGAAATAATTCTCTAAACAAGTGGACAAAATACAAAAGATTCTGCCAAAATGTACTTTGTATCTCCTATCCTAATAAATAGAATTAATTCTTGTATATTGTTAAAAAAAAAAAAAAAAATTTTTTTTTTTTTTTTTTAAATTGTTAAAAGTACTGCTTAATTCAAACTCGATCTTTCTTATTCTTAGGCTTAATATTGTTCCTGCTTAGATTTTCAGATACTTACATTCTTTAGTTAATAAGAAAATAAAAAAAAAAACAAAACTGTGGATTAGGTAGCTGTCTCACTCCTATTTTTATTTAATATTTTTTCACTTCGCTTATAATTAGGCCCTCAATCTAAGAGCTGTTCTACTCTGACCCTATCCTATATCCTTACATTTGTTCTTGACTCATGAACAGATTTTAAAGACAAGTTATGTTCACTCCTATAGAGAAAAAATGCCCCCTCTAAAAACGTTTTAAGCTCCAGGGTTGCTATGGTTATTACCAACGACAAAAGTTAAATAGGCTTGATCACCATACTAGGTAATTAGGCCCAGAAACAGAACAAGCATCAAAAATGTTCATGGGTTAAGAATGCTGGGAAGCCATCTCTCAATATGATGTTTTAATGTGATCTGTGTTCACGGTGTTGTGACACATTTGTTGACAGCAAAATAAGTAAATATTCTGTTTAGGAAAATAGTTTCCTGCAGAAAAATAACAGCTTACCTGAGCTTGACTAACCATCTACCCCATGCTGAGCTGTCGTACCAGACTATGGTGACTTCTGTTGAGTTGATTTTGAAAGCAATAAGATCCGCCTGGCACTTACACTGCCTGGCAGCATTTCACATGCTGCTCTACTTTCTTTGGTTGTTGTTAGCTGCTGTCAAGTCAGCACCCAACTCATGGTGCTCAATAGGATAAGGCATTGTGATTCACAGGGTTTTCTTTAACTGATTCTTGGAGGTAGACAGCCAGGCCTTTCTTCCTAGTCTTTCTTAGTCTGAAAGCTTCACTGAAACTTGTTCAGCATCATAGCAAACACACAAGCCACCAGTAACAAAGAAGTGGTTGTTTCACTTGAGGTGCATTGGCCAAGAATAGAGCCCAGGTCTCCTACATGAAAGGCGAAAACTCTGCTACTGAACCATAATTGCTCCCACTTTTCCTGTCAGCCTTGCAATAATTCTAATCATTAAATATAATCAGTGGATGCAATTATTTATAGCAAAATATAATATATGTATGTCTTAGTCACCTAGTGCTGCTATAACAGAAATACCACAGGTGGATGGCTTTAACAAACAGAAATTTATTCTCTTACAGTCTTTTTTTCTAGTAGGTTACATGTCCAAATTCAGGGCGTCAGCTCCAGGGGATGGCTCTGTCGGCTCTGGAGGAAGGTCCTTGTCCTCAATCTTCCCCTGGTGGAGGAGCTTCTCAGGTGCAGGGACCCTGTGTCCAAAGGACCCACTCTGCCCCTGGTGCTGCTTTCTTGGTGGTATGAGGTCCCCAACTCTCTGTTTGCTTCCCTTTCTTTTATCTCTTAAGAGATAAAAGGTGGTGCAGGCCACATCCCTGGGAAACTCCCTTTACACTGAATCGGGGAGGTGACCTGAGTAAGGGTGGTGTTACAATCCCACTCTAATCCTCTTAACATAAAATTACGATCACAAAATGGAGGAAGACCACACAATACTGGGAATCATGGCCTAACCAAGTTGACACATTTTGAGGGGGGGACACAATTCAATCCATGACAATGTAATAAGTGAATAGCATGAGTCTGACTCTGTCCATTCAAGTCCTCAGAGAAGCAAGATGAAATTAGATATGAATGAGGTGTATTAGGAGAAAACCCTGTGTGAGAGAAAATGGAGAGGGAGCCAGGAAAGGTTGGGAGACTTAGGTGACTGATATGCAAATCTGACCTAAATAAATGAGTGAGGGAGGAAAAGTTGGGGGGAAATGTTGTAGACTTTTGTGCAGACTAAGGAAGGTTCAGCAAGGCTACCTGGGAGTCTTCGAGCCAAAATCATCCATCAGGGAGTACTATCTCTCTAAGGAATGGGCCTGATTTAATATCCCTGTCAAACTCAGTTGTTAGCTGGGAGCAGTCCATGGAAGTTTAGTTTCAATGTGAGTGCAGTTATGGATTTTAAAGCAGAGCATTTGGGGCCAACAGTTAATTATGTTCAAACCAGTTGAAGGTGTCAGAAGCACCTACTCAGGGCTTCAACAGTCTAACCCTTGTGCACACAGATCTATCTAGTTTTCACACAATTTAGTAAGAAGCTACTCCATGTTTCCAGACCTATATTGCTGAGGAGTTATCCAGCTACAAACTAACCTAACATTATAAGAACAGTTTTACACATGCTTCTTCCATAGTCATTGATGTGCGTACTGTTAAGTGCTATTGAGTTTGTTCCACTCGTAGCCACTCTATGTATAATAAAACAGAGCACTGCCTGGTCCTGTGCTAGCCTCAAAATAGCTGCTATGTTTGAGGCCTTTGTTGCAGCCACTGTGCTAATCCATCTTATAGGGGAACTTCTTTTTCTCTGACTCTGTACTTTACCAGGCATGATGTCTTTCTCCAGGGACAAGTCTCTCCTGAAAACATGTCCAAAGTATGTTGTGAGACAAAATCTCCCTATCCTCCCTTCTAAGGAGCCTTCGGGATGTATTTCTTCCAAGACAGGTTTGTTTATTCTCCTGGCAGTCCATGGTATATTCAATATTCTTTGCCAATGACATAATTCAAAGGATTCAATTCTTCTTTGGTCTTCTTTATTCACTGTCCAACTTTCGTGTGCATATAAGGTGATTGAAAATACAATGGCTTGGGTCAGGCATCCCTTAGTCCTCCAGGTGACATCTTCATTTTTAAAACTTTACAGAGGCATTTTGCAGCAGATTTGCCTAATGCAATGAGTCCTTTGATTTCTAGACTGCTGCTTCCATGGGTGTTGATTGTGGAGCCAAGTAAAATGAAATCTTTGACAGCTTCAATCTTTCTGTTTATCATGTTGCTTATTGGTCCAGTTATGAGGGTTCTTGTCTTATTTGTGTTAAAGTGTAATCCATATTGAAAGCTGTAGTCTTTGATCTTCATCAGTAAGTACTTCATGCCAACTTTCAGCAAGCAAAACTGTGTTATCTGCATATCGCAGGTTGTTAATGACATTTCCTCCAATCCTAATGCCGTGTTCTTTTTCATATAGTCCAGCTTCAGGGTTATTTGCTCAGCATACACACTGAATAAGTATGGTGAAAATAGACAATCCTGAACCACACATTTCCTGATTTTAAAACATGTGGTATCCCCTTGTTCGATTCTAATGACTGCCTATTGTCTTGGTCCATGTACAGGTTCCTCATGAACAAAATTAACGTTCTGGAATTCCCATTCTTAGCAATGTTATCCATAACTTGTTATGATCTGCATAAGTGAATGCTTTTGCATAGTCAATAGGACACAAGTAACTATCTTCTGTCATTCTCTGCTCTCTGCCAAGATCCATCTGACAATGATATCCCTGATTCCACATTTTCTTCTGAATTTGGCTTGAATATCTGGCAGTTCCATGTCGATGTACTACCGCAACCATTTTTGAATTATCTTGAGTAAAATTTTACTTGTTTTTGTGGTATTAAGGATATTGTTTGATAATTCACACATTCTGATGGATCACTTTTCTTTGGAATGGGCACAAATATGAATCTCTTCCACTCGGTGGGCCAGGTAGCTGTCTTCCAAATTTCTTGACATAGACGATATAGCACTTCCAGTGTTGTATCCATTTGTTGAAATATCACAATTGGTATTCCATTGATCCCTGGAGCCTTGTTTATCACCAATGCCTTCAGTAAAGCTTGGACTTCTCCCTTCAGTACTGTTGATTCTTGATCATACTCTAGCCTCTGAAATGGTTGAAAGTCAACCAGGTTTTTTTGGTACAGCAACTCTGTATATTCCTTCCATTTTCTTTTGATGCTTCCTGTGTCATTCAGTATTTTGTCCATCCCGTTGCTATCAAGTCAATTGCTACTCATAGTAACCTTTCTTCAGTATTGTACCTTGAGGCCTGAATTTCTTCATCAGTTCTTTCAGGATGAGAAATGCTGAGCATGTTTTTCTTTTTTGGTTTTCTAACTCCATGTTCTTGCACATTTCTTTATAGTACTTTACTATATCTTCTTGAGCCACCCTTCAAAACCTTATATTCAGCTCTTTTACTGATATGTTCAAGAGCATGTCTCAGAGACTCTTCTGACATCCATGTTGATCTTTTCTTTCTTTCATGTCTTTATAAAGACCTTTTGTTTTCTACATGTATAAGGTCTTTGATGTCATCCAACAACTTGTCTGGTCTTTTGCAATTATTGTTCAATGCATCAAATGTATTCTTGAGATGGTCTCTAAATTCAGGTGGGACATACTCATGGTCATACTTTGGTTTCGTGCACTTGTTTTAATTTTCTTCAGCTTCAGCTTGAGCTTGCATAAGAGCAATTGATGGTCTGTTCCGTAGTTGGTGCCTGGACTTGTTTTGATGTTTGATATTGAGCTTCTCCATCATCTCTTTCCACTGAAGTAATTGATTTGATTCTCATGTATAGTCAGTCACCTTTTATGTTATTGAAAAAAAATATTTCCAGTTAGTAAATTATTGGTATTGCAAAATTCTATCATGCGATACCTAGTATTATTTCTATCACCAAGACCATATTTTCCAACTTCTGATCCTACTTCCTTTTTTCAACTACTGCATTCCAATCACGGGTATTTGTTAATGAAACTTGATTGCATATTTGACCAATTTCAGACTGCAGAAGTTGGTAAAAATCTTTAATTACTCTATCTTTGGCACTTGTGTTTAGGCCATAAATTAACTGGTCTTCCTCGTAAGGCTATGAATATTATCCTACATATCACTGACAGCATTGTTCTTCAGGATAGATCTTAAAGTGTTCTTTTGGAAATCCAATGCCATTGCACTCAATTTTTTATTACAGTTACAGTAGACCATATGATTGTCTGATTCAAAATGGCCAATACCTGTCCATTTCAGCTTACTAATGCTTAAGGTATTGATCTCCATGCTTTCCATTTCATTTCTAATGACTTCCAGTATTCCTAGATTCGTACTTTGTACATTCCACATACTGATTATTAATGAATGTTTGCAGATATTTCTTCTCATTTTGAGTCAAGCCACTTCAGCAAATGAAGGTCGTGAAATCTTGATTCTTTCCATGTCGTTGATCCACTTTACTCTGAGGAGACAACTCTTCTCCAGTCATATTCTGAGTGCCTCCCAAACGGAGGGTCCCATCTTCTGGCACTATATTAGAAAATGTTTTGCTGCTATTCATAAGGTTTTTGTTGATCCTGGATACCTGGAGTATCACCTGAGTTGGCTATGGGCTTGTTGTATATTTGTGCCCTTGACCTGTAAGGCCCTCAAAAGTGGAGTTGCAGAGTAGGGCTCCTGATTATGACTTTAAAGGAACTTCAGAAGAAGAGATGGTGTGTTCTAAGTTATTATTGAAAAATTAAAATATTTTCTTGACTGCCAAGTAGCATCAGGATTGGAGGAATATGCATTAACAACTTGTGATATGCAGATGACACAACCTTGCTTGGTGAAAGTAAAGAGGACTTGAAGCTCTTACTGATGAATGTCAAAAACTACAGCCTTCAGTATGGATTGCACCCCAACATAAAGAAAACCAAAATCCTCACAACTGGACCAATAATCAACATTATGATAAATGGAGAAAATATTGAATTTGTAAAAGATTCACTTTACTTGGTTCTACGATCAACACCCATGGAAGCAGCAGTCAAGATATCAAATGATGCATGGCATTCGGCAAATGTGTTGCAAATGACCTCTTTAAACAGGTCTCTTCAAAAACAAAGATGTCACACTAAGGACTAAGGAGTGCCTAACCTAAGCCATGGTGTTTTCAATAGCTTCATATTCATGTGAAAGCTGGACAATGAATAAGGGAGACTGAAGAAAAACTGAATCCTTTGAATTATATTGTTGGTGAAGTATATTAAACATACCATGGACTGCGAGAAGAACAAACAAATCCATTTGGAAGAAATAAAGCCAGAATACTCATTAGAAGGGAGGGTGGCGAGACTTCATCTCACATATTTTGGATGTGTTATCAGAAGGGATCAGTCCCTGAAGAAGGACATCAAGGTTGGTAGAGTAGAAGAGTAGAGGGTCAGTGAAAAAGATGAAGACCCTCAACTAGATGGATTGACACAGTGGCTGCAACAATGGGATGTCACCTAACAACAGTGTCTCTGCCCAGAATAGAGAAAACGTTTGACACAGGATAGTTTTCCTTGATTGTTCTCCAGCTTTCAGACTGTGGCCCATGATCTAATGTCATAAAATAATTCCTCTCATTGTGAAAACATCAATCCATCAATTGTTATTTTGTGAAAATTTTTATTTTAAGAATATAGTTCTGTCTATGTTTTTGAGCATGTGTTTGTCTAGATTCAGGTCAAAGATTTAGGAAAGGTATCTAAATGTATTCTTTATAACTATGAGGAGCTATGATTTTAGTGCCTATATATAAATCTAGGCATTTTTTTAGCCTAAGTTTACAAATAAAAAATCCTGAATGAACAAATATGAACAGTGATTTTCTTTGAATGTTACAATGTGTGTATGTGTGCATTTTCCTAAATTGTATGCAGTTATTATGTATTAGTTTTTTTAATGATTAGAAAGAAAAAAAATAACAAGAGTTCAAATATTTCAGAAGTGCTTGAAATGATTGTGTGTTACGGTTGCAATAATTAGGAAAATATAAATAGAGGGGTTCAGAGACTAAAGAGATAACTTCGTTTTTTAGGGAAAACAGAAAAGCCCTCATGGTGGTGGAAGTTTTGAATGGGCATTTGAATGAGGGTTGGAGTTTAGATATAAAAATAAGGAAGAAAACAAAACAAATCCTGTTGTTGTCAAGTTGACTATGACTAAGGAAAGGGATATTAATGGCAAGTGAATCAGTTTAAGGGATACCACCAAGGTCTTTATTGAATAGAAATCTGAAGACAGTTTACTTCCCCTAAACCTAAACCATACATGGTAATGAAGGTAAAATTGTGCACTTTTTAAAGGGTGATACACACACACACGTACACACACACATGCATATATAACCCTGTTTGTTGTTTCTTAACTTTTTTCTTTGACACTACAAATACTTTTTCAGATTATACTGGGCAACATAAATATTTTGTAATCTTTTTCTTAAGGTAGTAATAAAAATAAAAAATATTTTTTCAATATGCCTGAGTATACACAGACTCACAAGTATTACCTTGCTTTAGACAAGAGTTCAGAAACTACAATCTCAATAAACATATTTTATCATCGAAGATTTCATAGATAATTCAGCTTAAACCCAGCGCCATCAAGTCGATTCCGACTCCTAGTGACCCTATAGGACAGAGTAGAACTGCCCCACAGAGTTTCCAAGGAGCACCTGGCAGATTTGAACCACCGATCCTTTGGTTAGCAGCCATAGCACTTAACCATTATGCCACCAGGGTTTCCCCTAAGGTGATGGTCTGTCACCCAAAAGGCGACACTCTGTTGCTAGACAGCTACAGGTTTGAAGCCTGCACCCCAGGCCATTGAGGATCATCAGACCTTCATTTCTAAATTTCACTATTAACTTTAGAAAAAATGAAATAAATATTATGCATAAAATTATAAATATTATCAAAACGGAGTCAAGATGGTTTGCATTTTTTAAAAATTTGGATTGAGCCAAGATTTCTTAAGCATGATTTTATGAAATTGTAATAAAAGAATCCAACAAAATCAACAATTGGAAATATTCTGGGTCACAGCACTGGTCACAATTACTACTTTAAGTATAATTTTTTTAAAAGTGTATTAATGAAATTACATTTACACACATCATATAACCAGTTGCCAGTGAGTTGATTCTAACTCATGGGGAACTTATCTGTGTCAGAGTAGAACATTATAGGATTTATAATAGCTGTTGTTTTGGAAGTAGATCACCAGGCCTCTTTTTCAAGTCACCTCTGACTTGAACTGTCAACCTTTCAGTTAGCAGTCAAGCTTGTTAACCTTTTGCATTACCAAGGGACAACTCTTAATTGAGTTACAAAATATAACACCCTAATTATGCTAACTCAACACAAATATTAATAATTTCATATTACTTTGAATTATTTGTAGAATTAGAGTCTAACTCAAATGTTTAAAACTTTAGGAACATCTCAACTAGCTATATAAAGGTCTACCACGTTTTAGCACAAATAATGCACACATTCTGCATTTATTTTCTGGCCTCACCCTCCCCTCAGGAGGCACCCTCACAAGGGCCACCATATCAACCCTCTTCCACATCTTGCTTTAAAAAAAAAAAAAAAAATTTGCATAGCGCACTCAGGAAAATACCTTGTTGGGGGAGGGTGTGGCAGGCAAACAGATGCAGATGTGTGTTATTTGCATAAAAATGCAGTTTATGCAAAAAACTACAAATTACTGAAGAAACACACCAAAGGTGTTTTAAATGAATTAAGAGATATGCTGTCTTCATTGACCAGAGCCTTAATATCTTTAACATGTCAATTCTTTTGAATTTCAGTCTAATTTAATGGATACAGGTTGTAATTTATTCTCTAGCAGAGGAAATATAAAGAACAAATACAGTTTTAATTTATTATTGCTTAACTTAAAGTTTTGGGCTATTAAATGTCTATTATGACACCAGATTATATCTTGGTAAGTTCATTCTGATCTTCAAAATAAACCAATAAACAAAAACAAAAAAAAAACAATACTATTAATTACTGCAACTATAATCACAGAATTAATATGTTCATAATGAATTTTAATGTGAAAACACCAAACCAAAAAACCAAACCTGTTGCTGTCTAGTCGATTCCAAGTCATAGAGACCCTACAGGACAAAGTAGAGCTGCCCCACAGGGTTTTCAAGAAGCAGCTGGTGGATTTGAACTGCCAAACTTTTGGTTAGCAGCCATGATAGCTCTTAACCACTGTGCCACCAGGGCTCTTGTGAAACATGTTTGCTAATATTTTTATTGCTACAGAAATAATATTCTTTGAGTGTAGGAACTAGCATGATGTCAACTGTCAAAAACACACGGGTCTCACAATGAGATAGCTAAGGTTTGGTTATTTTAAAGGAAAAAAACTTTTTAAAATGGTATTTATCTTGAAGCTTTCTTTTTTAATGCTCTTAATAATCTCATCAATTAAAAATCCTGTGAGTTATTAAGTTACTCAGCTTTGGTTACACATGCTTTTTATTTCTACATATATGAATCAAATATCCTTGATATATATTAAATCAGAAAGAAGAAAAATCCAGTTAAATTTTATCATCAGTGTTTTTTTTTTCCCACGGTGTCAAACTAAATGACTCAGACACAAGAAACTAAAGTCTCCAAAACATATTTTATGAACATAGAAGAAAAAAACAGCAAGTAGATGGACTCTGAAATAGAAGGATAATATTAATAACTGTAGTATTGCTCTTACAACTCTATGGAGTAAGTGGTGCATACTGTTTTCATTTCATGGCAAGTACACTGAAGCATACCCAGTCCAGACCCAGTGCCGTCGAGTCAATTATAGAGATATTAGTTGTGTATCCTGACAATCTGACTCAAGAACTAGTAGTGGTGCCTATGGTTAAGGCGCTCAGCTGCAGTTCAAGTCTACCCAGAGTCATCTTGGAAAAAAGGGCTTGGTGATCTACTTCCAAAAAACCAGCCATTGAAAATCCTGTGGAGCACAGTTCTACACTGACACACACGATGCCTTCATGAATTGGAATCCACTTGACAGCAACTGACTTTTGGTTTTTGTAAATGCCTCAGGAGGGATCAGTCCCTTGAGAAGGACATCACACTTGGCAGAGTACAGGGTCAGCGGAAAAGAGGAAGACCCTCAACAAGGTGGATTGACACAGTGGCTACAACAACGAGCTCAAGCATAACAATGATTATAAGGATGGCGCAGGACTGGGCAGTGTTTCGTTCTGTAGTGAGTAGGGTCGCTATGAGTCGGAATCGACTCGACGGCACCTAACAGCAACAACAGTATAAGCAATGTGTTGTTTTGCCATTGTGATGAGAGCCATTGAGAGACTGTAATTTTATTGCTGAAGAAGTTAGATTGTTTCAGAAGTTCTCATCATGAGACCAGTATGTTCAATAGGTAAGTAACCAAAGTAAACTCTAAAGAATTTAACCGGCATATTCCAGTGAATATCAACTCAATCATTTATGTTCAACTCCAATTTATATCACTTACTAGATGAGCAAGACCTCAACGAGATGGATTGACACAGTGGCTACAACAATTCTGAGGATCATCCAGGACCAAGCAGACCAAGTTCTGTTGTATGTATGATCACTATGAGTCAAAACCAACTCAGTGGTACATGACAAAATAACAACACCTAAATGTATAACTTTTATAAAATTAATATATTTTCAAATGCTTGCATATAACATTTAAATATTAACAAACCCTATATTTTTTAGGTCCACTGTGAGACTACAATACATAATTTTTAAAAAACATTGATTAAATTTTCAACTTCTGAATGAAATTGATAGAAACAAATAAGCAATATAGTTGGAATTGACTTGAAGCTAACACCGATAACAACAGTATAACATTTATTAAAATGCCCATGAAATAGTTAATTTTCAGATCAACTACTGAGCCCTTCATCCACTCAAAAATTTACGTTATGAATGGATGAGAGAAGGTAGTCCTTCAGTGGCTCAGAAGGCTATGATTACTCCCTGTTCCTTCCCCCCTTACTAGCATCTTTGGGCTTCAGAACAAACCATTGCTCCTTTTCCCTGAAACCTAATGGTTTGTCTCAATAAGCAGCAAAGCTAAACAGATACAATTCCAGGCTAGCGATTCCAGCCTGGTGCCCTCATGTCTGACTATTCTCCTCTTCAAGCGATCAGGTGGAAAAACTTGCACTGTGCTCTGTGCAATGAAATATACAAGCCCTGGAAAATAAAATCAGGTCGGGGAAGAATCTTGAGATCCTTTGTCCACAGGGAAAAGAGAGGGGGTGTCGGTGGAAGTTTTCCAACCCACCTGGAAAGCTTTTCAGCCACGGGAGACTGCTTATGTACACTGTGTTCTGTGAGTAATTGTACTGTGTTGTACACAGTTTTCTGTGAGTAATTAAAATACCTTACTATTGTCAACATCATGTATGTGTTTTTGCATAAGACTTGATCAGGATAAATGGACGAGACACTCATGGAATGTGTGAGATTTAAGGTTGTGTGTCATTTTGGCTGGGCCATGATTCTCAGTGGTTTGCAGTTATATAGTGATGTAGTTATCCTCCATTTTGTGATATCATGTAAGCACCTCCGTGATGTGATCAACCAATCAGTTGTACGGGGAGTTTTCTCAAGAGCGTGGCCTGCGTTTAAAATATATGAACGTTCTGGCAAAGCTTGCTGGCATTTGCTCACTCTGGATCCTGCATCTGACTCATCATTATCTGACCTCCAGTTCTTGGGACTTGAGGCAGTGACCTGCTGTGATACCTGCTGATTTTAGATTCATCAGCTTCCACTGTCGGTGAGCCAGCAGCCTTCTATCTGACCTACCGGTCTTGGATTTGTCAGTCCCTGAAGATATGTGAGAAGCCTCACAGCTTGACAACTGACCCAGGGACTTGTGAGTTATTTCCTTGAGATGAATCTATATATCAGTCTATCTATACTCTTCACTGGTTTTGCTTGTTTATAGAACCCAGCCTAAGACAGAGTGGTTGGAACCAATGGGTGGAATTCTCGCCTCAGTACTCTGGTGTCTATTTGGGATCTGGAAACAGCTTTTAAGGCAACCTGCATTTATAATGCAATGGAAATTTTGCAGAATTATACTTCAAAATATTTCCATGACATCATCTGCTTCAAACTAAATATCCATACTATTTTTCGAAAGTGGTTATGATGTCATGTATTATGAGGCAGTTTTTACTTAGAACATTTTGACTTTAACACTTTAATCATACTTTTGAATCAAGTGTGGATAGCATTATATACATTTATAGTTGGTTCTTAGGAGCCCTTAGTAAACTATAAAATCTTCAAATGATGAACAGTAAATAGCTAGGCTTAGGATCACTGTAAAGTGTGAAGATCATTCTATCCAAGCAAGAAAATCTGTTGCAAAATTCAATACAAGATGTGATGATGACAGCAATCAATTGACAACCCACAATACAACCTGGTGTGAACAATCTAGCATGCTTCAAGCACAATCTCACATGAGTCTTCCACTTTTGAAGCAAAGTTATAACCAAACTTGCTGTAATGAGCTATACTGTTGATATGAAATTATGATTATTAGTCAACGTGATGGTATCTCATTCTTATTTTAAAAATTAAACACCTGAACATTTAATTGGTTTTGTTAAACTATCAGTTGTCATTTAGAGCAAATCATTAAGGTAATGCATAGAAAACCAAGGCAGCTGTCTAGAGGCCAAGAATAATTGCCGCTGAATTCATACTGAAACTGAAGCTCAGTTTTTCCATCAGGTCAGAAAGACCCGATGTGATTAAGCATTTAATGTCATCAAAAAAGAGAAAATAATTTGATCTGCACATTTCATTTTAGTTGGACTAATTCCCATTGGTTGGAGTATATTGAGAATTCCCTCCCACTACTGAATTAACTTCTAACTAATAAAACTGATGTTTACAAAAGCATTTTAAATCAGTTTAATGTCTATAGAATGATAGAATCTAGTCAGATCTAGACTTATACAGATGGAAACAAAATTGCAGCTACTGGAAATATTTTAATGGGCTATCACCAAAAAAATTTTTTTTTTATCACCAGATTGGAAGATGGCAAGACTTTGTCTCACATATTTTGGACTTGTTATCAGGGGGGATCAGTCCCTAGAGAAAGACATTATGCTTGGTAAAGTAGACAGTCAGTGAAGATGAGGAGACCCTCAAAGAGATGGATTGACCCAATGGCTGCAACAATGGGCTCAAATATAGCAATGATTTTGAGGATGGTACAGGGCCAAGCAGTGTTTCCTTCTGTTGTGCATAGGAACTGACTAAATGGCACCTAACATCAACAACAACGTCACCAGATCAGGCTTTCCCAAAATTAGTTTTCTCACTATTTTGTGGAAATGTTACCATTATTTTTTATCTACCCTTAAACTATCTCCATTTGTTATCCCTTTGGATCAAAAAACAGGTTAAAAAAAAAATAGTCTTGAGAATGCCACTGTAAATATTCAATTAATGGAAAAAGGGATACAGATTTCGCTACTCTTATCTCATCAGCATTTGAATCAGCTTCTCTGATTTCAAAACTGAAGACACCTTCATTGAGAAAAAACAACTCAAAGTCTGAAAACATTGTGTGCTTATCACGGTAGTAAACAATTATAGAATTTTAATGAAGAGTATAAGAATATAGGATTGGAGGGCTCACATTAAGATCACAAAGTGTAAAATAGAGAAGGATGATATTGTGATAATTAGTTTTGTGTGTCAATTTGGCTAGTGTCTAGCACTCAGCTATTAAATCAAACTAATCTAGATGTCCCTGTGAAGGTATTTTGTAAATGTGATTAACATCTACAATCAGTTGACTTTAGTAGAGTTTATGCTCAAAAATCTGGGTGGGCTTCATCCAAAACTGAGGTTTTCCTAAGAAAGTAGAGATTCTTCCAGTGGATTTCAGAGTTAGCTCCTCCCCTACAGTTTCCAGCTTATTAGCCTGCTCTACACAATTGGCTTTCTAGCCCCCACAATCATATAGACAGATTTCTTGAAATAAATATCTGTCTCTCTCTCTCTTCTCTCTTTCACTGACTATAAACCAAAAACCAAATTTGTTACCATCAGGTCGATTCTAATGCCCTAGCTGTTCTGTGTCTCTGGTAGAACCTTGACAAGTATAGATATGAAAGATGATTTTTGCTTGAATCAATATTTAACAATGATTTTTAAAAAATTCTGCTAAATAATTTAATAAAGCTTTCCTTTGAGTTTCAGAAAATATTTGTCATTAGATATGAAACTTGGTGTAAAACACTGAACCCTTCATTTTATGATCATTCCCTGGCAAACTCAGGTGATAATGTTTTGCAAATACATTTTTTTAGAAGTCTGAAGTCATAAACATCACTATAAGCACTGATCCCAGACTACCATGCAATCAATACTACCTTCATTTTGGGATGAGATATATCAATTCTTAGTTACCACTGATAGTAATTATACAATTGAAATATATGGATCTTATTTATGAATTGTTCATCTTCTAGTCTTGAAAAATGCATACTGTAATTTTTTTTTTAATACATTAGATATAAGTAAAATACCAAAGTTAACATTTTCATGGTGACATTTAAAATAAATACTAAACTATGTTAATGCGCATTGGTTAAATTATTTCAAATACCAAGCGTAATGTTAGCACGTTTTTTCCTCATGGAATGATGGGTTTATATTAAGAAGTGTAGAATTGTCTGCTAACTTACATAAAGCTAGTCTCATGAAATTAAGCTAGCCAATTAAAGACTTCTTATGTTTTTAGACTTCTAACCTATTTTTCAGATATGCAATACAGATAAGAGCTATATTAAAAGGAAAACAATGATAATTGACAAGTCATAATTGGATTGGGGCTAATTAAAACACAATCAAATTTCTTTAAATGGTTTGTGTTGAGCAATAGTTCAGCTATGTCTTACCAACACTTAAAATGTTTTTCAAGCTACATTATTTTCATTGTTTTTTTTTTCCATTACTCAGTTACTGTCAATAGGAGATTATGTGTGTGTAAGTGTACCTTGTGCACTTAAAACATGGACTTTCCTAATGAAATAGCAATGTATTAGCTTTTTCGAAGAGCACGTTTTATTTTGTTCATAAAAAATATTTGATAGAGGTATTTTAGTAGTAAGAATGTTGCAGATTTTTTAAAGAATGTTGTTATGGATTGAATTGTGCCCCCCCCCCTACCAAATGTGTGTCAACTTGGCTAGGCCATGGTTCCCAGTATTGTGTGGTTGTCCTCTATTTTGTGATCTGATGTGATTATCCTCTATGTTGTAAATCCTAACCTGTAATATTAATGAGGAAGGATTAGAGGTAGTTTGTTAATGAGGCAGGGCACAATTTACAGGATTAGATTGTATCTTGAGTCAATTTCTTTTTAGATATAAAAGAAAGAAGTGAGCAGAGAGAGTAGAGTAACCTCATACCACCAAGAAACAAAAGCCAGGACCCCTTTGGACCTGGGGTTCCTGTGCTAAGAAGCTCCTTGACCAGGGAAGATTGATGACATGGACCTTCCCCCAGAGCCTACAGAGAAAAGGCTTTCCCCTGGCACCCTGAATTCAGACTTCTAGCCTCTTAGAGTGTGAGAGAATAAATTTCTCTTTGTAAAAGACATCCACTTATGGTATTTCTGTTATAGCAGCACTAGATGGTTAAGACAAATGTTTATGAGAAAGCCTAAGAGATAAAGAGTTGAAATTTCACTGAGTTTGCAAAAATATCTTTATGATGGTGCAAGACTGGTAATATATGTTATATGTACACAGAAATTACAACTGAAACTAATTTTCGTTGTAAAATAACACCTGGTAACCAGGTCATATGGAGCCCTGGTGGTGCATTAGTTAAGTCGTGCTGCTAACTAAAAGGTCAGCGGATTGAACCCACAAGCTGCTCTGTGGCAGAAAGATGTGGTGATCTATTTCTGTAAAGATTACAACCTTGGAAACTCTTTTGGGCAGTTCTACTCTGTCCAATGGAAACCCTGGTGTCATAGTGGTTAAGTGTTATGGCTGCTAACCAAGAGGTTAGCAGTTCAAATCCACCAGGCGCTCCTTGGAAACTTTTTGGGGTAGTTCTACTCTGTCCTATAGGGTCGCTATGAGTCAGAATCGACTTGACGGCAGCGGGTTTGGTTTGGTGGGTTTACTCTGTCCTATAGGGTCACTGTAAGTTGGAATTGGCTTGAAAGCAACAGGTTTTGAATGGTTTGGTTTAAACAGTTCATGGTATATCTATAGCTAAAATATAACTTCCTGAGCAGAGTCTAAAGACATTAACAAAACAACTCGACTATTTGTGGCTAAATTCGGCCTGGTCATTTCAGAAAACAGTTCTAAGGGTTCTCCTTACTAAAGAAAAAAAAAAAATCATTGGTCACAGTACCAATGGTTGTAACCAGTTAATAAGGGTGTGTGTGGGGGAGGCAGTAATGATAGGAGCATGGCCCTTTTCCTTTTTCTCCTTCTCTTTTTCTTTCTTTGTTTTGAAGAGTTTCTTGGTTGGAGTTGATATGAAACAAATTGGAAGACCATTTCTCAGTAGGAAAAAAAAAAAATTTTTTTTTTTTTTTTTGTGTAATTGGCCAGCTCACAAAGAGTAGAAAGTTCAGCTCTCCTACCTTTCAACTTTCCTTCTTTGGGGTCACCTGAACTTCTATGGTTGTATGCTGTTAGCAATCTCTTCCATGTAAAAGGATTTCTGCAAGTGCTCCAACTAGTTTACTAGGTTTTCCTTTGGATCAATTAAAAACAAACAAACAAAAAAAAACTGCTGTCATCAAGTCCATTCCTGTTCATAGCGACCTTATAGTACAGAGTAAAACTGCTTCATAGTTTCTCAGGAGCAGCTGGTGGATTTGAACTGCCAACCTTTAGGTTAGTCGCCCTAGCTCTTAACCCCTGTACCACCAGGGCTCCTTTGGATTGATATGAAAGCTTAATCATAACTCAGTATTCTTTTGGCTGACTTTTCCCCTGGGTGAGGCAGTGGTTAAGAGCTATGGCTGCTAACCAAAAACATCAGCAGTTTGAATCCACCAGCTGCTCCTTGGAAACCCTATGGGGCAATTCTACTCTGCCTTATAAGGTTCCTATGAGTTGGAATTAACTTGACATCCATGGGTTTTCCCAGATTTTCAAAAGGAAATTTTATTGAGGCTACTCATTAAATATTGTTTTAATATTACCCCTCTCCCAGAACAAAAAATAATTTCTAAAATAGGAAATAAAAAAAGAGAACATTTAAAAAGATGGCATTGGAAAGAAAATATGGATGAAATTTCATTTAAATTTCAATATTACTAAAAGCACAAGAATGCATTATAACAAAATGAATGAGTGTAATGTAGGTTTCAATTATAATGTTAAATATTTCAGCTGCCAGAATTTAAAGAAAACTAGAAAAAACTCGATGGCACTGGTTTTTTTTTTTTTTTTTTTTTTAGATCTATAGCTCTATCTTAATTATAAATTAACATGAAAATCCTAAATAATATCTTAGCCATGATAATTCAACAATATTATAAAAGAACTCAATATTATGACTAAAAAGGGAAGGCACATGTGATTACTGTGATGTTTCAGAATTTAGAAAACTATTAGCCCAATTTCTCATGACAAAGTGATAAATCTTCAGTTCATATCAAAGTTTGGAAAAATCAAAGTTTCAACACTCATTATGATATTAAACAGTAATGCAATAAAGAGAAAAAGCACTCTATTAAAATGAGAAAAATAACACAAATTTACACAAATAAACTAAATCTCATTTTCTTTCTATTAAATTCAGAATAATTTAGGTTAATACCTATCAACACTACGATTTTACAGGTTTTTTTGTAGGTACTGTCAGTGGTTAAAACTCAGCTGCTAACCAGAAGGTCAGCAGTTCAAATCCACCAACTGCTCCTTGGAAACCCTATGGGGAAGTTCTACTCTGTCCTATAAGGTCGCTATGAGTTGGAATCAACTCAATGGCAATGGGTTTGGCTTTTGTTTTTGTCGTAAATGAAAATAGAAAGGAAATTCAATAATAGGGATAAATCTTGGAAATAAAGGGGCAAAATTTGCAACTCCTAGATGAGGATGTAAAAATGACAACAGTTACCATGACCACTTACTTAGCAACTTTGAACTTTGGTGCTTGGTAAGGACGTAGAAAACAAACAAAAAAAATTGTTTTTAATACAGAAAATATCAAAAAAGGGAAAAATTTTATTAGTTATCTGGAATATTGAATATTAAAATATCAAAGGAGCAGACTTTCCTCCCTCAAAGGAGTCCACACTGACCAAGGCTTATTTATTTACAGCCACATTTACATCAAAGGGTCTTTCAGTTCAGGTTTTTCATCACTTTAACATTCCACATTTATTAGAAAAGCACGTTCAAAACACTGTATACAATTCTCCTTCTCTTCACACATGCACACACACACACACATACGCACACACACACAGAGATAAACATGTTCAGAAGTAGATAAACCATAGCTTAATTAAGATCTCTTTTGAAAGTTGGAAAATGGAAAAAATAGTTATTTCAATCTAACCCATGTCTCTATCTTTTCATAATATAAACTTAAAAATGAAATTCATATACATACTTAAAACTGTAACTGTATTTACTTATTTTGGCTGTCTAATATCCATTTCTCAACACCTTTTGTAAGAGTACCATAATTTTGGTTTTGATTCCCACCTTTTCCCCAAGAGTATCAAGTGCTTCATAGTAAATGGATACCATTCCATTATGAAGTTAGGAAAGACTGATTTTCTTAATTTGATTAGTATTTCTCATTTCCTTCCCAGAGTAATTGGCTAAAGGGTGGGCATTAAGTCTTACTTTTTTTTGACTGATTTCTGAGGTAAAGTTTACTGTGACTCCTAGAAAAGACTCTTCATTGATATTCCATAGATGCTACGTGGCGAGACATGAGTAAGGAAGCATATTGCCAACAGAGGCTGCTGGCAGTCATCCTGCTACCGTAAGGAAAGTCAGTCTTAGAAGGAAGAAGATATTTTAGAAGACAAGTTTCATAAGAAGAAAATCTGTCTTTTTTGTTGTTACCATTGTAAAACCTGGATCAACCTTTACATTAAATTGATCAAATACATGGACATTTCAGTTGAGTAAATATTACAATTGTTTTAGCCTATTTAAATTGAGTTTATTTTTAGCTTACTTCTAAAAAAAAAAATCCTCTATTTGTAACCAAAAATCAACTATTTTTCACATTTTTTTTGCAAAATAATGTGTGTTAAAAGTGATAAAATTTTCCCAGCCAACTATGTAAACTGAGGATGCTGCTCATAGCTGGAGATGAATATCTGAAGATTTTCCACTCCTCATTATTTAGTGAAGATTAAGTTTATGCATAAAAAAAGGTGCGATATCTCCTGAGCATTCCAGTAATTTCTTGGAAGTGTTAGGCAGTTACATATTACAAGCTAAGAAAATCAGATACTAAATTTCATATTTCTAGATCATAGCTGCTATAATAAATCATATTGATTAAAGGACAGTTTTAGAGGGGTTATTTTTTACATATTAAAGTAAAAAATTAAGTTTAAACCGTCTTTGCTAAGGAGGTCATTTTTATCTGTGATGATTAAGGTTGTGTGTCAACTTGGCTGGGCCATGATTCCATGAATCTCAGTGGTTTGACAGTTATGATATAGTTTGGCAGCTATGTAATGATGTGATCACCTACATAATGAGATTTGGTATAATGTAATCACTTCCATGATGAGACCTGCTATGAGCTGCCAATCAGATGAAAGGGAGTTTCGTTGCGGGGTGTGGCCTGCATCTAATGCACGTAGACTTTCTGGGAAAGCTCTTGGGCTTTTGCTTGCTGTGGATCCTGCATCTGGCTCTTGATCACCTGACCTCAGATTCTAGGGACTTGAGCTAGCACCTTACCTGGTGATCTTGGGTTCGTCAACTCCTGCAGCTACGTGAGTTAGGAGAAGCCTCCAGCCTGACCCATGGACTTGGGACTTTCCAGCCTCTACAACAGCATGAGTCATTTCTTTGTTATAAATCTCTCTCTCCATATAAATATGTATAAATAAATGTATGTGCATACATATAAGTATACATATAACCCAGTGCCATCGAGTCGATTCCGACTCATAGCGACCCTATAGGACAGAGTAGAACTGCCCCATAGGGTTTCCAAGGAGCACCCGGCAGATTCGAACTGCTGACACTTTGGTTAGCAGCCATAGCACTTAACCACTATGCCACCAGGGTTTCCCAAGTATACGTATACCTGTGCATATATATGTATACACATAGGTACATACACACTTCACTGGTTTTACTTCTCTAGGGAACCCAGCCTAAGACAGTACCATTTTAATCCATAAGCAGTTATGCACCATAACATCACAGTAACAAATTGCATTCTTTTTTTTTTCCCCACATTTTTTTTAATTGTGCTTTAGGTGAAGGTTTACAGAGCGAATTAGCTCCTCATTAAACAATTGATACATACACTGTTTTGTGATATTTGTTGCCAACCCCATGATGTATTAACACTCTCCCCTTCTTGACTTTGGGTTCCCCATTTCCATTTGCCCAGCTTTCCTGTCTCCTCCTGCCTTCTTGTCCTTGCCCTTGGGCTGCTGTACCCATTTAGTATCATACACATGGTTGAGCTACACGTATTATTGTTTGTTTTATAGGCCTGTCCAATCTTTGGCTGAATGTACTTTAGATGAAGGTTTACAGAACAAACTAGTTTCTCATTAAAAATTAGTACACATATTGTTTTATGACATTGGTTAACAACCCCATGACATGTCAACAACCTCCCTTCTCAACCTTGGGTTCCCTATTACCAGCTTTCCTGTTCCCTCCTGCTGTCTAGTCCTTGGCCCTGGGCCGATTTGCTCCTTTAGTCTCATTTTATTTTATGGGCCTGTCCACTCTTTGGCTGAAAGGTAAACCTCAGGAGTGACTTCATTACTGAGCTGAAAGGGTGTCGGGCCCATACTCTCAGGGTTTCTGGCCCATACTCTCAGGGTTTCTCCAGTCTCTGTCAGGCCAGAAAGTCAGGTCTTTCTTTTTGAGTTAGAAATTTGTTCTACATTTTTCTCCATCTCTGACAGGACCATCTATTGTGATCCTTGTCAGATCAGTCAGTGGTGGTAGCTGGGCACTATCCAGTTGTACTGGACTCAGTCTGGTAGAGGCTGTGGAAGATGTGATCCATTAATCACTTGGACTAACTTTTCCCTTGAGTCTTTTGTTTTCTTCATTCTTTCTTGTTCCTGAAGGGGTGAAACCAGTGGAGTATCCTACATGGCCACTCACAGGCTTTAAAGAGCTCAAACACCACTCACCAAAGGAGAACATAGAACATTTTCTTTATAAATTGTGTTATGCCGGTTGAGCTAGATGTTCCCTGATACCATGGTCCCCTCAGCCCTCAGCCCAGCAGTTCAGTTCCCTAGGGAGTTTGGATGTGCCTGTGGAGCTTCTATGACCTTGCCCTGTATTGTGTACTGTCTTCCCAGTATTGTGTGCTCTATTGTGTTCTGGCTTCCCTGGTATTGTGTACTGTCTTTCCCTTCATCAAGGTTACCACTTATCTATTGTCTGTAACATGGATGAATCTGGAGGGCATTATGCTGAGTAAAATAAGTCAATCACAAAAGGACAAATATTGTATGAGACCACTATCATAAAAACTCATGTAAACATTTACACACACAAAAATAATCTTTGATGGTTAGGAGGGAGTTGAGTGAGGATGGAAATATTTTTAGCTTTTTAAGGAAACGTCGTCTTGTTCTCCACAGTGGTTGTACCATTTTACATTCCCACCAGCAGTGCGTAAGAGTTCAAAACTCCCCATACCTCTCCAACATTTGTTATTTTGTGTTTTTTGGACTAGACCAGCCTTGTTGGGGTGAGATGGTATCTCATTGTAGTTTTGATTTGCATTTCTCTGGTAGGTAATGATTGCGAGCATTGCCTTAATGGTCTGTTAGCCCCCTGAATGTCTTCTTTGGTGGTCTGTTCATATCCTTTGCCCTTTTTTAAAAAAAAATTGGATTATTTACCTCTTTGTTATTGAGGAATTGCAGTATCTTGTAGATTTTAGAGACTAGACTCTTATCGGATATATCTTAGCCAAAAAGTTTTTGCCCGTCTGTAGGTTCTCTTTTTACTCTTTTGATGAAGACTTTTGATGAGCATAAGTGTTTGATTTTTAGGAGTTCCCATTTATCTAGTTTATCTTCTGGTGTTTTTCTTCCATGATATTTATAATTTTAGATTTTATATTTAGGTCTCTGATCCATTTTGAGTTAGTTTTTGTGTATGATGTGAGTATGAGTCCTGTTTCATTTTTTTACAGATGGATATCCAGTTATGCCAGCAACATTTGTTAAAGAGACTGTTGGACTTTGGGCCTTTGTCAAATACCAGCTCCTCATAGGTGGATGGATTTATGTCTGGGTTCTTGATTCTGTTCAATTTGTCTATGTGTCTGTGGTTGTACCCGTACCAGGCTGTTTTGACTACTAGGGCAGTATAATAGGTTCTAAAATCAGGTAGTGTGAGGCCTTCCACTTTGTTCTTCTTCAGTAATGCTTTACTTAAAGGGGCCTCTTCTCTTTCCATATAAAGTTGGTGATTTGTTTCTCCATCTCGTTAAAAAATGCCATTGGAATTTGGATTGGAATTGCATTGTATCTGTAGATCACTTTGGGTAGAATTGACATTTTCACAATGTTGAGACTTCGTATCCATGAGCATGGCACGTTTATTCACTTAGGTAATCTCCTTTGGTTGCTTGCAGTAGCATTTTGTAGTTTTCTTCGTATAGGTCTTTTATGTCCCTGGTTAGATTTATTCCTAAGTATTTTATCTTCTTGGAGGCTACTGTGAATGGTATTGATTTGGTGACGTTCTCTTTGTTGGTGTAGAGTAATCCAACTGATTTTCTTGTTTAGCTTGTATCCTGATGCTTTGCTGAAATCTTCTATTCCAGTAATTTTCTTGCGGATTCTTTGGGGTTTTCTGTATATAAGATCATACCATCTGCAAATAGGAATACTTTTTCTTTACCACTTTGGATGCTCTATATTTCTTTTCTTTTTTGCCTAATTGCTGTGGCTAGGACTTCCAGCACAACGTTGAATAAGAGTGGTGATAAAGGACATCCTTGTTTGGTTTCTGTTCTCAAGGGAAAGACTTTCAGCCTCTCCCTGTTTAGAATGATATTGGTTGTTTGCTTTGTATAAATATCTTTTGTCATGTCGAGGAATTTCCCTTCTATTCCTATTTTGTGGTTTTTCTTTTTTTTAAATCAGGAATGGGTGTTGGATTTTGTCATGTGGCTGTTTTGTTTTACGTATGTGATGGCTTAAGTTGATTGATTTTTTAATGTTGAACCATCCTTGCATACCTGGTATGAAACCCACTTGATCATGATGTATTATTTTGGTATGTTGTTGAATTCTGTTGGCTAAAATTTTGTAGAGGATTTTTCATCTATGCTCATGAAGGATACTGGTCTGTAATTTTCTTTTTAATGGTGTCTTTACCTGGTTTTGGTATCAGGGTTATGCTGGCTTCTAGAGTGAGTTCTGGAGTAGCCCCTCCTTGTCTATGTTCTGAAATACCTTTAGTAGTAGCGATGTTAACTCTTCTATGAAAGTTTGGTAGAATTCTCCTGTGAAGCCATCCAGGCCAGGGCTTTTTTTGTTGGGAATTTTTTAATTACCTCTTCAATCTCTTCTTTTGTTATTTTTTTATTAGTTTTTCTGCCTAAAAAAAAAAGTAAATTTTTTTTCTACCTTAGTTTGTGTTAATTTAGGTAGGTAGTATGTTTCTAGTAATTTGTACATTTTATGTTTTCAAATTTGTTGGAGTATAATTTTTCATAATATTCTGTTATGATCTTTTATTATTTCAGTTGAGTCTTTTGTGATATCACCCATCTCATTTCTCATTCGGGTTATTTGCTTCTTCTTCTTTTCTCTTTTGTCAGTTTTGGTCAGTGGTTTGTCGATTTTGTTGTTCTTTTCAAAAAAGAAACTTTTGGTCTTCTTGACTATTTTAATTGTTTTTGTATTCTCTATTTCATTTATTTCTGTTCTGATCTTTATTATTTCCTTTCTTCTTGTGCCTGAGGGCATCTTTGCTGCTTTCTTTCTCTTTGTTTAAGTTCTGAGATTAATGTTTTGATTTTGGCCCTTTCTTCCTTTTGGATGTGTGCATTTATTGCTAAAAATTTACCACTAAGCATTTCTTTTGTTATGCCCCAAAGGTTTTGGTAGAATGTGTTTTCATTCTTATTTGATTCTATGAGTCTCTTTATTCCATCCTAGATTTTCTCTATAACCCTGCAGTTTTTAAGCAAGGTGTCGTTCAGTTTCCATGTATTTGATTTTTTTTCCTTGCTGTTTCTGTTATTGATTTCTGCTTTTATGCCATTATGATCAGAAAGATGATTTGTGTTATTTTAATGCTTTGGGTTCTGTTAAGACTTGTTTTGTGACCTAAAATGTGGCCTCTTCTGGAGAATGTTTCATGTGTGTTGGCAAAGAATGTATACTTGGCTGTTGTTAGATGGAGTGTTCTGTGTATGCCTTTAAGGTCAAGTTGATTGATTGTGGCATTTAGTTCTTCCATATCTTTTTTGAGTTACTTTCTACGTGTTCTATCCTTCACCAAAAGTGGTGTGTTGAAGTCTCCTACTATTATCATGGAGCCATCTATTTCACTTTTTAATGCTGTTAGAGTTTGCTTTATGTATTTTGGAGCCCTCTCATTGGGTGCGTATACATTTATTACGGTTATGTCCTCCTGGTGTATTAACCCTTTATTCATTATATAGTGTCTTTCCTTATCCTTTGTGTTGGATTTTGTTTTCATGTTTATTTTGTCAGAGATTAATGTTGCCACTCCTGCTCTTTTTTTTGGTTGTTGTTGTTTGCTCAATATATTTTTTTCCATCCTTTGAGTTTTAGTTTAGGTCTTTGTGTTTATGGTGTGTCTTTTTAAAAGCATAGAAATGGATCATGTTTTTTTTATCCATTCTGCCACTCTGTCTCTTTACTGGTACACTTAGGCCATTTACATTCAGTGTAAATATTGATAGATATGAGTTTACTGTGGTCATTTTAATTTTTGTGTGTGTGTGTTGACAGATTCTTTATTCCACTTAATTTTCTGTGCTGAGTTCTTTTTCCTTACGGATTTTCTTTTCATCTTTTTCATTATTGTTGATTTTGTGTTTGCTTAGTCTTTATGTTTTTCTTTTTTTATTTTGATGTGGTTTCTTAGCTTCCTTTGTGGTTACCTTGAAATTCACCTTTATTTTTCTAAGTTTAAACCAATCCTTTATTTCTTGTTATTGCCTGAACTTCCTCTTCATATGGAAGTTCTATGACTACACTGTTTATTCCCTCTTTTTTGTTTTGACATTGTCATCATTTACATATTGACATTTCTGGTTCCCTATTTCAGTCTTTCAGCTTTGTTTTTGTGAATTCCCTATCTGGGGTGAAAACTGGCTCATCTATCCAGTGTCCTAGTCTTGAATTGTTGGGTGATGTTGTTGATTCGTTGATTCTGTAACCAGAGAACTCCCTTTAATGTTTCTTGTGATTTTGGTTTGGTTTTTACAAATTTCCTTAACTTCTGTTTATCTGGAAATGACCTAATTTCACCATTGTATTTGAGAGACAGTTTTGCTGGATATATCATTCTTGGCTGGCTATCTTTTCCGTTCAAGGCCTTATATATGTCATCACACTGCTTTTTAGTCTTCATGGCTTCTGCTGAGTAATCAGAGCTTATTCTTATTGGTTTTCCTTCGTAGGTGACTTTTTGTTTATCCCTAGCCACTCTCAGGATTCTGTCTTTGTCTTTGGTTTTTGCAAATTTGATCATGATATGTCTTGGTGAACTTCTTTTGGAGTCTATCCTGTATAGGATTCGTTGAGCTTCTTGGATAGATATCATCTTGTCTTTCATGATATCAGGGAAATTTTCTGCCAGAAAATCTTCAACAATTCTATTTGTGTTTTCTGTTTTCCTTCCCTGTTCTGGTACTGTGATCACTTGTAGGTTTTTCCTCTTGATAGCGTCCCATATATTTCTTAGGCTTACTTCATTTTTTTATTCTTTTGTCTGATTTTTCCTCAAATAAATTGGTGTCAAAGTATTTATCTTCTATCTCACTAATCCTGACTTCCATTGTCTCAATTCTTCTCCTACAACCTTTTATTAAGTTGTCTAATTCTGAAATATTATTGTTAATCTTTTGGATTTATAGTTGCTATTTTTTTTTTTTATCTCTCTATGGTTTACAGCAACCTGTTAATTTTGTTGTTTTGATCTTGTATTGTTTTCCTGAATTCTTTTATTTCTTTTTTATGTGTTCCTTGGCTTGCTGTCAGTTTTGCCAGATCTCCTTCCTGGTCTCTTAAAGAGCTCTGTATATTAGTCTTTTGAATTCTTTCTCAGGTAGTTCCATTACCTTATCATCCTCTGGAAGGTTTCTTGATTCTTTATTTTGGTCACTTGCTGGAGTCATCTTGACCTGCTTCTTTATGTGATTTGATATTGACTGTTGTCTCTGATGCATCAATAAGTTATCATATCTATCTATCTCAAACAATATCACGAATATCAAATGTAAGTAAAATTTTGCTGAAGATCATTCAAAAGTGGCTGCAGCAGCCTATCAACAGGGAACGCAAGAAATTCAAGCCAGATTTAGAAGTGGACATGGAACAAGGGATATCATAGCTGATGTCAGATGAATCCTGGCTGAAAGCAGAGAATACCAGAAGGATGTTTACCTGTGTTTTATTGGCTATGCAAAGGCATTCAACTATGTGGATCATAACAAATTATAGAAAATATTGTGAAGAATGGGAATTCTAGAACACTTAATTGTGCTCATGAGGAGCCTGCATGTAGATCAACAGGCAGTCTTTCAAATAGAACAAGGGGATACTAGATGGTTTTAAGTCAGGAATGGCACATGTCAGGGTAGTATCCTTTCACCATATCTATTCAATCTGTATGCTGAGCAAATAATCTGAGAAGCTGGACTATATGAAGAAGAATGGGGCATCAGGATTGGAGGGAGACTCATTAACAACCTGTGTTATGCAGATGACACAAATGTGTTTGCTGTAAATGAAGAGGACTTGAAGCACTTACTGATGAAGATCAAAGACTACAGCCTTCAATATGGATCACACCTCAACACAAAGAAAACAAAATTCCTCACAACTGGACCAATAGCAACATCATGATAAATGGAGAAAATATTGAAGTTGTTAAGGATATCATTTTACTTGTATCCACAATCAACACACATAGAAGCAGCAGTCAAAAAATCAAAGGATGCATTGTGTTGGGCAAATCAGCTGCAAGATATCCCTTTAAAATATCAAAAAGCAAAGACGTCACCTTGAGGACTAAGGTGCATCTTACCCGAGCCATGGTGTTTTCAATTGCCTCATATTGCATATGATACCTGGACAGTGAATAAGGAAGAACAAAGAATTAACATCTTTGAATTGTGGCATTGAAGAAGAATATTGAATATACCATGAACTGCCAAAGGAATGAACAAATCCATCTTGGAAGAAGTACAACTAGAATACTCCTTAGAAGTAAGGATGGTGAGACTACATCTCACATACTTTGAACATATTATCAGGAGGGATCAGTCCCTGGAGACGAACAACATGCTTGGTAAAGTGGAGGTTCTATGGAAAAGAGGAAGACCCTCAACAAGATGGATGACACAGTGGCTACAACAATGGGCTTAAGCATGGTAATGATTGTGAGGATGGAACAGGACTGGGCAGTGTTTCGTTCTGTTGTACATACAGTCACTATGAATCAGAATTGTTTCAACAGCATATCACAGCAACAACATCTATCTACCTATCATCTATCTATTTATTGCATGTTTGTTTACTGTGTCCTGAATTTTCTGTCGTTTGTTTGTTTGTTTGTTTTGGTATGCCCAAGTAGGCTGAGTGTGTGAGATACTTCAGTTGTTGGCATCTTTAAAGCTCTCATGTCTTGTCTACAGGTGGTAAGGGCATCTAGTAGGCATGTTACCCCAGGAATCTGTTCATGTTTCTTGTAGGGGAGCAGCACATGTGTCCAGGCTGTTGGTCACCAAGTGTGTGGTACAGACTCTCACCTAGAGTCCTAGGCTGGCAGTGCTGCATAGGGGTGTTCAGAGCAGGCATAGGTACCTGGCTACAATGGGGGACTATGCGTGGAGCAAGGCAGTGGGCAGACAGCTGCCCCTGAGTGCCTGGGTGGAGGGCTTGTCCATGTTCCCTAGAGAGTGTGTTGGTTGGGGGGGAGTATTGCAGCTGGTCCTTGGGCATCTGTTGGCTATAGGGCCTGAGAGTCACCACTAATTCTCAGACACCTGTCACAGGTGGCTAGATGGAGTGAGTGGTACCGCCAGCCTTCAGGCTCCTGGTGTGGGTGGATGAGGCCCATGCTGGACAGTGTTAAATGTCACAAATCTGGAGCTCCCTCTTGGCTGCTGCAGTTGAAAATGGTCTCCAGGTGTATACCCTGCTTTTTTATGCTAATGAGGGCATGTGGTGTTGAATTGGCCCACACAGATCTGGGCAGGGGTGAAGGGTGCTGCAAGTTCCTGGACCCATTATGCCAGTGTCTGGGTGAAGGGGCAGGGTCTCCCAACCAGCTCTGAGTTTCTGACTTTGGGGGAGTGGCTTTTTTGAATGCCTCAAGACTGGTGTGGGAAGGGAAACTCTTAAGTTCCTGGCTTAGGTGGCATGATGTTTTTTAATACTGTGGGAGCTGGTGTCAGAGCAGAGTGGGTGGGGAAGGATGAGAGGAAGGAAGCATTTCTCTGCTGTGAAACTCTGGGAGAGGAAGGGGTTATTTTGTCCCCATGTGGTAGGTTAGAAGCTTGCACTTAACTTTCACAGATCTGGTGCTGCTACTACTTGGTTCTGGCGGTGCGTGCAGATTTGCTACTGCTTGGCTTCATCTGACGTGGTGAGGCTCCTCTTTGAATCATGCTGCTTGCCTTAGCCCATGTGCACTGGGCAGACTCAGCTTGCAGGGCACTGGAGCTCTTTCAGTGTGTACTTCTACACTGCTTTTGAATTGTCTCTACTTCCTCCTGCCACTCAGTCCACTGTTTCAGCTTTAGGTTTGATGGTTAGGGTTCCCAGATTTTCATATATAATCAATTAGCTTGTTTTCTTGAATCTTTGTTGTAAGAGGGATGACAGGAAGTGTCTTACTATCCCACCATTTTGGCCCTACCTCCAACATATTGCATTCTAAAGCCTGTATTTGCAACTTGATCTTTGTACAACTTTGGAACTGACAGTGCAATTCTTGTGTATGTAAAAGATTATTGGATGCCTGTGCATTGCTTTTTAAATTTTGCTAAATTTATATACCTTTCCTAGCACTCTGAATTTTATATTATATAACTATAAGGTTAATTTAAAAAAAAATGTATTGTGCTTTAAGTGAAAGTTTACAAATCAAGTCAGTATCTCATACAAAAATTTATATACACCTTTCTATATACTCTTAATTTCTCTCTCTAATGAAACAGCACACTCCTTCCCTCTGCTCTTTCTTTTTGTGTCCATTCTGCCAGCTTCTGATGCCCTCTGCCCTCTCATCTGCCCTTCAGATAGGAGATACCAACATAGTCTCATGTGCCTACTTGATCCAAAAAGCTCATTCTTCACTGGTATCATTTTCTGTCCCATTGTCCAGTCCAATCCCTGTCTGAAGAGTTGGCTTTGGGAAAGGTTCTTGTCTTGGGCTAACAAAGTTCTGGGAACCATGACCACCAGGGTCCTTTTAGTCTCAGCCAGACCGTTAAGTCTGGTCTTTTTACAAGAATTTGGGGTCTGCATCCCACTGCTCTCCTGCTCTCTCAGGGGTTCTTTGTTGTGTTGCCTGTCAGGGCAGTCATCGGTTGTAGCTGGGCACCATCCAGTTCTTCTGGTCTCAGGACCCATACCTCACACCATGCACAAAAATGAATAAAAATGGATCCAAGACCTGAATATAAAATCTAAAATGATAAAGATCATGGAAGAAAAAAATAGGGACAATTTTAGGAGCCCTAATACATGGCGTAAACAGTATACAAAACATTACTAACAATGCAGAAGAGAAGCAGATAACTGGGAGCTCCTAAAAATCAAACACCTATGCTCATCCAAAGACTTCACCAAAAGAGTAAAAAGATTACTTACAGACTAGGAAAAAGTTTTTAGCTATGACATTTCTGATCAGCACCTGATCTCTAAAATCTACATGATACTGCAAAAACTCAACTACAAAAAGACAAATAACCCAATTAAAAAATGGGAAAAAGATATGAACAGGCACTTCACTAAAGAAGACATTCAGGTAGCTGGCATATACATGAAGAGATGCTCATGATCATTAGCCATTAGAGAAATGCAAATCAAAACTACAATGAGATTCCATCTCACTCCAACAAGACTGGCATTAATCCAAAAAACACAAAATAATAAATTTTGGAGAGGTTGTGGAGACACTGGAACACTTATACACTGCTGGTGGGAATGTAAAATGGTACAACCACTTTGGAAATTGGTTTGGAACTTCCTTCAAAAGCTAGAAATAGAACTACCATACGATCCAGCAATCCCACTCCTTGGAATATATCCTAGAGAAATAAGAGCCTTTACACAAACAGATATATGCACACCCATGTTCATTGCAGAACTGTTTACAATAGTAAAAAGATGGAAACAACCAAGGTGCCCATCCACGGATGAATGGGTAAATAAATTATGGTATATTCACACAATGGAATACTATGCATCAGTAAAGAACAGTGAAGAGTCTTGAAACATTTCATAACATGGAGGATTCTGGGAGGCATTATGCTGAGTGAAATTAGGTAGTTGCAAAAGGACAAACATTGTATAAGACCACTATTATAAGAACTCAAGAAATAGTTTAAGCAGAGAAGAAAATATTCTTTAACGATTACGAGAGGGGGGAGAGAGGGAGGGAGGTAAAGGAGTGTTCACAAATTAGATTATAGATAAGAACTATTGTAGGTGAGGGGAAAGACAGCACATATACAGGAGAGAGCAGCACAACTGGACTAAACCAAAGAAGTTTCCTAATAAACTGAATGCTTCTAAGGCCAGCGTAGCAGGGGTAGGGGTTTGGAGACCACGGTTTCAGGAGACATCTAAGTCAATTGGTATAATAAACTCTATTAAAAAGAAACATTCTTCATCCCACTTTGGAGAGTGGCATCTGGGGTCTTAAATGCTAGCAAGCGGCCACCTAAGATGCACCAATTGGTCTCAACCAACCTGGAGCAAAGGAGAATGAAGAACACCAAAGACATAAGGTAATTATGTGCTCAAGAGACAGGAAGGGCCACATAAGCCAGAGACTGCAAGTTTAATTTTTATTGAAGCTTAGCCTGAAGTTTTTTAAACTGATAGATATCTGCTGACTATTTGAAAACATGACCATTCTAGACTTCAAATACCTACCATGTATTAAGAAGTACTGGAAAAAATAATTATTTTAGTCCTCTAACAGTTGTAAAGTTCTGGTGATACTGACTTCAAGATGTATCTTCATTTTTAAAATGTTAACATGTCTGAGAATCTGCAACAGAGGTAAGGCAGAGGTATTTTAGAATCAGAGTGTAGTGGTTGTAGTTCTTCTGACACCTTGGTAGATCCAGATGCAGGCACTGAATAACCCTTGATACTGTTTCATATTTATCCAATTTGGCATCCAGGAGATTCTAAAGACATGAAATCAACTAAAGAAAGATCAGAAGACTTTGGGTAATGAAAGTAAAAACAGAGCAACTCTTTCAATTCCATTCATTAACACTAATTGTAGAATATAATACTAATTTGGAAACCCTGGTAGCTTAGTGGTTAAGTGTTATGGCTGCTAACCAAAGTGTCAGCAGTTTGAATCCTCCAGGCACTCCTTGAAAACTCTATGGGGTAGTTTTACCCTGTCCTATAGGATCACTATGAGTCAGAATCAACTCGAAAGCACTTGATTTGGTTTGTTTTTTATCCTTTTAGCTTCAAGTATATGGTTTATCCTATTAAAAATTATTAAGGTAAAATATTTATGCAGTCTGTTCCCAATGAAAGAACCAAAAATCTGGAGGTTGTATGTGTGTCATTACCAGGAATTTTCACTCCTAAAATTGTGAAATTACTAAGGTGGTTGTTAATGTTCAGAAATGAAGCAATCCAATTGAGATGTTCCAACAGGCAGATGCAATGTTGGAAGCACTGACTCTTCTATACCAATATATTTGGAACACAGCTACCTGACCAACTGACTGGAAGAGATCCATAATTGTGTCCATTAAGAAGAAAGATGATCCAATAAAACATGGAAACTATAGAATAATATCATTAATATCACACGCAAGTAAAATTTCCTGAAGATAATTGAAAAATGGTTGTAGCAATACATTGACAGGGAACTGCCAGAAATTCAAACTGAATTTAGAAGAGGATGTGAAAGAGAAATATGATTGCTGAAGTCAGATGGATCTTAGCTGAAAGCAGAGAATATCCAAAGAGGTTTACCTGTGTTTTACTGACTACAAGAAGGTACTTGACTGTGTGTATCGTAACAAATTAAGGATACCATTGCGAAGAATGGGAATTCCAGAACATTTATTGCTTTCATATGGAACCTGTACATAGACCAAGAGGCAGTTATTTGAACAGAACAAGGGATACCTGCATCGATTAGAACTAGGAAAGGTGTGTGTCAGGGTTGTATCTTTTCACCATACTTCTTCAATCTGTATGCTGAGAAAATAGTCCAAGAATCCAAATTATATGAAGAAGAATTGGGCATTGGATAACAACTTTTGATATGAAGAAGAATGAACAAATCTGTCTTGGAAGAGTAATGTCAGAATGCTCCTTAGAAACAAAGATGGTGAGACTTTGTCTCAGGTATTTTGGACATGTTATCAGGAAGGACCAGTCCCTGGAGAAGGATATCATGCCTGGGAAAGGATCAGTGAAGAAGAAAACTGTCCATGAGATGCTGACAGAGTGGCTGCAACAATGGGATCAAACATAGCAACAATTGTCAAGATGTTGCAGGACCAGGCAGCATTTTGTTCTGTTGTGCTTGGGGTCACTGTGAATTGAAATCAATTTGCCAGCACCTATTTTTTTTTTTTTAACAACATATTCATTGCTGTGGAGTTGATTCTTACTCATAGCGACCCTATAGGACGGAGTAGAACTGCCCCATATGGTTTCCAGTGAGTAGCTGGTGGATTGATCTGTGGACCTTTTTGGTCAGCAGCTGAGCAGTTAACCCCTGTGCCACCAGGGCTCCAAAAACATAACAACAATATGCAAATATTAATATCAATAACACTTTTAAATGGTGCACTGTGAAGAGCATTTAATACAGTTGGTAACATACGCAAATTATATGATTTGCAGTAACAAAATATGGTGAATAATTTTTTTATATAATTTATTCATTTAATACCATTTGAGCACTTCCAAATATACAGGCTTTCTTCTTAAGGCTTTTTTTAGAATATAAACTTTGGGTAGAAAATTTATAATGAAAATGTTATATAGTAAACTCATTCCAAAAGCACATATTTGGATGGCATTGAATTTTTTTTCAGTTGAAAAATTCATTGATTTGGACTCCAACCACTTGTTCCAGTGGATGAGTTCCTCTTCCTCTTTGAAGGAGAATGCCTCAATCTGTGCTTTGGATCTCTTTTTAAGGATTTCTCTTTCACCCTTTATTTTTCATTTTCTTCAATATGCAATCAGTTTCTCTCAACTGGCATCTTATTTTTAAAAACATGTTCCTCAAATCTCTTCATTTCAAAAATCAGTGACAACAGCAGCAACAGATCTCTGAATCACTTTTTCTTTCTGTTACCAATCTGCATTCAGCCTTCCCACAGAGTGTTTTCAAAATATGTGCCTATATATTCTTACTGTTTTTATCTTGTCATCTATATGTTTTGTAATTAATGACAACTGTCTTCTACCTCACTCACTGACCAAAAATCCTACTAAATTAAACCATAGCTCTGTGTTACTAAAGAAGCCCTGGTGGGCAGTGGTTAAGTGTACAAGTGCTAACAGAAATTTTGGCAGTTTGAAACCACCAACAGCTCTGCAGTATAAATATGTGGCAGCCTGCTTCCATAAAGATTACAGCTTTGGAAACCCTATGGGGCCATTCTACTCTGTCCTATAGCATTGCTACGAGTCAGAGTCAACTTGACAAAAACAGGTTTGGGTTTTTTATTTTTCCTGTGTTCCTAGAGTCAAATCTCATTCCATCTCTTAATGATCTTCTCCATTCTATCCGTATATTCCTTTTTGCTTTATCTTTTCTTTTGCAAATATTTTTGAATTTTCTTTCTACCTCACTGACCACTCATTCAGTCTCCTTGCAGAATCATTTTCATCTACAATAGTAGTATAAATGGAGTATCTCCAAGTGTCTTAGTTACCTAGTGTTGTTATAACAGAAATATAACAAATGGATGGCTTTAATAAAGAGAAATTTATTCTCTCACAGTTTAGGAGGCTAGAAGCCCAAATTCAGGGCACCAACTCCAGGGGAAGGCTTTCTCTTTCAGTAGACTCTTGGGGAAAGGTCTTGTCATCAATCTTACCCTGCTCTAGGAGCTTCTCAGCACAGGGACCCCAGAGTCCAAAGGATGTGCTATTCTCCTTCTCTTGTTTCTTGGTGGTATGAGGTCACCAGTCTCCCTGCTTACTTCTGTCTTTTATATCTCAAAAGAGATTGACTTAAGACAAAACCTAATCTTGTGGATTGAGTCTTTCCTCATTAGCGTAACTGCCTTTACTCCTGCCTCATTAACATCACACAGGTAGGATACAACACATACGAAAATCACATGAGGTAACAAAATGATAGAAATCTCTTAATAGTGGTAATTGTGGCCCAGCCAAGTTAACACACAGTTTTGGAGGACAAAATTCAATCCATGACACTAGGTTTGGACCTAGAAAGACTTCTTTTCTCAATCTACGTCTCTCTGGATGATCATGTCAGGATGCTTGGTTCCAAATTCACTTGTTGTTTTTAGTTGTTGTGGAGTTGGTTGTGACTCATAGTGACCCTAGGTACCACAGAATGAAACATTGCCCAGTCCTGTACCATCCTCACAATCATTGCTATGCTTTAGCCCATCGTTGCAGTCACTGTGTCAAGCCATCTTGTTGAAGGACTTCCTCTTCCTCACTGACCCTCTACTTTACTAGTATGATGTCCTTCCCCGGAGACTGGTTCCTCCTGATAATATGTCCAAAGTTCTGGAGACAAAGTCTTACCATTCTCACTTCTAAGGAGCATTCTGTTTGTACTTCTTCCGAAACAGATTTGTTCATTCTTCTGGCAGTCCATGGTATATTCAATATTCTTCTCCAACATCAAAATTCAAAGGCATTAATTATTCTTCAGTTTTCCTTATTCATTGTCCAGCTTTAACATGCATTCAAATTCACTTACACACAGAAAACTTACACATTTATATTGTCAGTCCAGAGCTCTCCTCAGAGTACATGATAGAATATATCAGTTTGGCATCTCCATTTGGCTTAACACTTCGCACTCAAAATTCCAAAGGGGGAAGGAAAACCTTACATTCCCCCAAGGAAATATCTTGCACTGTTATCTATTAGTAAAAGTCGGTTTCAACTATTTAGTTATATAGGATAGAAACTTAGGAGTTTTTATCTGCATCTTTATTTCCGTCCCCATGCCACACAGAAATCCAGTTCATCACCATACCAAGCCCTATTTTTATGACCTATATCATGTCTCTAAAGCCTATGCACTTCTCCTGATCATTTCATATTCATTCTCATTCTCTTTCTTTCTACCTCTTTTTCTTCCAGTCTATTCTTCAAGCTGAAACCAGAAAGCCAAAGCGCAAATGTGATATTGAAGCCAAGGCTTTCTTTAAAACATTTAATTACCTCTTCATTTTTCTAGACATAAACATGAATCGTTAATATTTGTCCCAGGACATGCTGTGTGATCTGATTTCTCTCTGTCTCCCAGCATCATCTCAAAATGAAATAACGTGATTAACTCTAGATTTTAAATAAAATTACTTATAGAATTAAAATATATATTTAGAAATATAACATAAGTTTACATTTAGATGATTTTTCACAAAGCAAAAGCACTCATACAACTCTCAGTGATACTGAGAAGTAGAACTTTAACTGCAACCAAGTAGCCTTCTCATGTTGCCCCTAGTTGCTTCTTGACACTTTCCTAAGAAGTAACTCTTCTGATTACTAACACTGTAGATTAGTTTTCTCTATGTTTGAAATATATGTAAATGGACTCACATATTACGCCTTATTTTGTGTCTGGCATATTTCACTCAAGATAAGATTCATGTCTATTCTTGTATTAAACAGAAATGTATTCATTGCTTTTGTAGCTGGTTGATGGATATTTGGGTTGCTTCAATTTTATTAGCTATTACAAATAATGTTAAAACTAGAATTTTTATACATGTCTTTTGGTACACATATCTGTGGTTTTGTGTTACCTACCACTAGTATATACTGGTGGACCTCGCTAGACAGAATAAACAGGAATCAGATTAGATTCATCTATGTACATGGAGAAGCTCAATATCATCTGTCAGAACAAGGCCAGTGACAGAGTATAAAACAGTCAATCAATGCTCATGTACAATTTCAAGTTAAAGCTGAAGAAAATTAAAACAAGTTCATGAGAGCCAAAATATGACCCTGAGTATGTCCCATCTGAATTTAGAGACCATCTCAAGGATAGATTTGATACACTGAACACTAGTGATAGAAGACTAGACAAGTTGTGGGATGACATCAAGGACAGCGTACATGAAGAAAGCCAAAGGTAATCAAAAAGACAAGAAATAAAGGGAAAAAAAAAGGATGTCAGAAGACACTCTAAAACTTGCTGTTGAATGTAGAGTAGCTAAAGCAAATGCAAGAAATGATAATGTAAAAGAGCTGAACAGAAAGTTTTGAAGGGAGGCTGGAGAAGACAAAGGAAAGCATTATAATGATATGATGAAGTGTGCAAAGTCCTGAAGTAAGTTTGTTCAGCATTTTTCAAGCTGAATGAACTGAAAAAAACCTTAAGCCTCCAGTTCCAACATCAAAGGTTCCTATGGGCAAAATATTGAAGGACGCATGAAGCATCAAAAGAAGATGGAAGGAATACATATTGTCACTATACCAGAAAGAACTGGTCAACATTCAACTATTTCAGGAAGTACTATATGGTCAAGAACTGATGGTATTGAACGAAGCAGTCCAATCCACAATGAAGGCATTGGCCAAAAGCAAGGCTTCAGGAATTGATGGAATACCAATAGAGATGTTTCAACAATTGGAAGCAACACGGGAAACAATCAACTATGCGAAGAAATTTGGAAGACAGCTATCTGGCCAACTGACTGGAAGAGATCTATATTTGTGTCCATTCCAAAGAAAAGTGATCCAACAGAATGCAGAAATTATTGAACAACACCATTAATATCACATCAAATTAAAGTTTTGCTGAAGATAATTAAAAAACTGTTGCAGCAGTACATCGACAAGGAACAGCCAGAAATTCAAACCAGATTCAGATGAGGGTGTGCAACAAGGAATATCACTGCTGATGTCAGATGGATCTTGGCAGAAAGCATGGAATACTAGAAAGATGTTTATCTGTGTTTTATTGACTATGCAGAGACATTCAACTGTATAGATCACAACAAATCATGGATAACATTTTGAAGAATGGGAATTCCAGAATACTTTATTGTGCTCATTTGGAACCTGTACATAGATCAAGAGTCAACATTCTAACAGAACAAGGGAATACTGCATGGTTTGAAATCTGGAAAGGTGTGCGTCAGCATTGTATATTTTCACCATACTTATTCATTCTGCATGGTGAGTAAATAATCTGGGAAGCTAGACTAGATGAAGAAGAACATGGCATCAATTTAGGTGGAAGACTCATTAACAACTTGCAATTTGCAGATGACAAAACCTAGTTTGGTCTGTTCCACCCCTCCTGGTGCTTAACAGCTTTGGCCCCTATGGTATGCACATGAGGCCCACCACCACTATGTTCCAGAACCTGTTTCCCTCCATCAATGTGCACGAGATAAACCTGGACACCATCAAGTGCTGCCTCCTCCTCATTTGACTCCCAGGAGCTGGATTTCTGCCATTACAGCATCAAAGTCATCCCTGTGGGCACAAGTTACCGGAATGAAGAAATTTCTCCAGAAGTTTCCCAACATGAGTTGTGTGCAGGACGCCACAAAGCCACTGGTCATGGGAGCTAGACAACAAAGATGAGCTTGATGGGGAGCATAACATTAAGGAAGTACCTCGGGCCATCACCGGGTGTGGCAACATGTGGGCCTAGCAGAGTGACCTGTGGCTTAAGAGATGGGTACTCAGATGATGCTGCAGCTCATCAAGATCCAAGGGTGTGTAGGGGAGGAAATGTGCTGTTCCGTAGTGTCCTGCACAAGACAGAGGAGGAGCTGCAGGCCATCCTGGCTGCCAAGAAGGACAGGTTGCTGCAGAAGGCCCAGAGGCAGGACCAGCAGGCCCAAAACCTGCAGCACAAGAGGGGTCAAAGAGATGCCCACAATAAGAAGAGCCTGGAAAGCATGAAGAGGACACTCAGCACAGTCTGATGGAGACAGGGATGCTGAGGACCCCAGGGCCCAGCTGAGGCCAACGGGGCTGGCCGACCCGAGGAGGAGGAGAAGGAAGAGGAAGCTAAGTACCAGCAGGCCGTGGGAGAGGAGCCTAAAAGCAGTATTCTCAGGGCTGACCAAGCCGAGACAGCTCCCCAAGCCTCCACTCAAGAAGGAGCGGGTAAATGACCAGAGGACTGACCAAGGTGGTGACCTGAGGCCTCCAAAGCCCAAGGGCAGGTCCTGCAGAGCCCAGGCCAACCTAGGGCCCAGAAGGGCTGCCAGGGGCATGTACCTGGTGGGCCTGGTGCAGCCGTCTGAGCGAGCGGCCGGAGTCTGAGCCCCAGCAAGGCAGAGGGAATGCCCCAGACTGGGGTCCAGAGACCCTGCCCTGGGGCTCCCGCTGGGCGCCAGGTGCAGCTTTCGGTTTCCTTATATAAAGGAGCAATTTCCTTAACTCCACCCTCACTCCCACAATAAATGAAGAAAAGTAAACAAACAAACAACAATAAAAAAAAACTGTCTCCCTTCTTTTCTCTGAGGGGTGCCCACAGCCTCACTTGGTAGCAAGCCGGTCCAGCAGCCCCTTGCCCTGGGCAGCAGGTGACCCAGCCACTGGAGGCGTGGGAGCCCAATCAGACTCCGAGTGCCCCAGTTAGGCCAGCACCCTGGACCGGCCCTGGAGGGGAGTAATGTGTCACCAAGACTTCTCCGCCACTGTCTAGTGGTCAGAGCCTCCAGTCTGTGACCTTCACAGGGCTGCAGGCAGCACTCTTGGTGAAACCGATCAGTTCTCACTTGAGGAGTCCACAACCAGAGCTGCCCTGGAGGCACATCGTACAGCAGTCTTCCCTCCCCCTCCCTCAAAGACCAGGTATTTGCCTAACATCCCTATCACATAATGTCCTATTTCATAGAACGTATCATGAGAAGTCATGAGGGACTAACATTTATTTAATACATAAATTAAGAATTATAAAATTTATTTTCTCTTCATTTATTCCTCCTCTAACGCTCTTCCTTCTTTTAGGTAGATCTTAGTTTTTGATCTTATCCTTTTCCTTCTTCCTGAAGAATGTTTTTTAACATATCTTGCGAGGCAAGTCTACTGTCAACAAGTTATGTTTGTCTGAGAATGCCTTTATTTCTCCTTTACATTTAAAGGATATTTTCACTTGAAGCAGAGTTCTAAGTTGGTGTTTTTCTCTACCAACACTTTAAATATTTTATTCCACTCTAGGTTGCATTATTTCTGAAGATAAGTCTGAAGTAATTCTTATACAGGTTCTTCTATAAGTAAGTTGTCCCTCCTCACCCACCCCCCATCCCCATCCTCTGGCTTCTTCCAATTTTTTTTGTCTTTGATTTCTTCAGTTTCAATATGGTATGCTTAGTTGTAGATTGCAAATATTTATATGTATATAAACCCATTGCCGTTGAGTTGATTCTTACTCGTAACAACCCTTTAGGACAGAGTGGAACCGTCCCATAAAATTTCCAAGGATATAAATCTTTACAGAAGCAGACTGCCACATCTTTCTCCAGCTGACCTTTTGGTTAGTAGCCAAACTCTTAACCACTGCACTGCCAGGGTTCCATATATATAAGTTAAACAAACAACAAAATTATAGATATATATTTTATATATATACATACGTGATTTGTTTTGGTTGTTTTACTGGGAGAATATTGTAAGGTGTATAGTACACCATGTATTTTGGAATAGAAATCTATTCCTTCAGACTTTAGCAAATAAGCCCCAATTCAGGTATTCCTTCTTAGATTTCATAATCTGACATTTTTCTCTAGTGTAGCAATTATTTAATTTTAATTAAATTACTTAAATTTAACATTTGCCTGTATGGCATGTTTTTTACCACCAATACACCTAACTTTTTGTTCAAGGAAACAATTTTTTTTTTCAATTTACCTCTGTATCTTTTGGAATTATTAGAGTGATTGAGTCTATGGAAGGATTTACCAATCAATCATTTGTAAGTAATTTGTTTTTAATTACATATTATTATTTTTTAAATTTACTATCTCCTATTTTTCAACTTATTTATATAAACTGTTTAAAATTAATTTAAGTACAGAAAGAGGTTTCTGATGAGGAGATTCAGATTTCATAGGCATGGGAGTTTTGACAGAAAATCGTTTTAAAAAATTGAAATCATGTCAAATAATGTCAATTATGATACCAGTATGTACAATATCTAAGCGTGTATGTGTAAAATTCTGTTTCCAAGGTGCTGAGACCATACCCATAAAACCCATTGCTGTTCAGTTAGTTTAAATTCATAGTGACCCTATAGCTGAGGCCATACGAGGCAAAATTTACTAAAAGGGAAGTAAAAGCTGCAGCACTCAGTTTCACTAGAAAACTCAAACAGAATAACTCTCTGCCAAATTAGAGCATAGCAAGTGGATCTGGAGTCATACAGAAAAGGTTGCCTAATCATTAGTCATTGGAAAATATGACATTGGTAATAGAAACGATGCCAGATATCTCATGATAGAATTTTGTAAGAACAATGACTTCTTCATTGCAAATACCTTTTTCCAACAACATAAACGGCAACAATACCTATGGACCTTGCCAGATGGAATACACAGGAATTAAATCAACTACATCTATGGAAAGAGATGATGGAAAAGCTCTATATCATCAGTCAGTAAAAGACCAGGCACCAACTGTGGAACAGACAATCAACTGCTCACATGCAAGTTCAAGCTGAAGCTGAAGAAAATTAGAACAAGTACCTGAGAGCCAAAGTAAGACCTTAAGTATATTCCACCTGAATTTAGAGACCATATCAAGAATAGGTTTGAGGCATTGAACACTAATAACTGAAGACCAGAAGAGTTGTGGAATGGCATCAAGGACACCACACATGAAGAAAGAAAGAGGTCAGTAAAAAGACAGGAAAGAAAGAAAAGACCAAAATGGATGTCAGAAGAGACTCTGAAACTTGCTCTTGAATGTCAAGTAGCTAAAGCAAAAGGAAGAGATAATGAAATAAAAGAGCTGAGCAGAAGATTTCAAGGGGTGGCTCGAGAAGAAAGAATTATAATAACCTGTGCGGTGGGTGGAAAGACCTGGAGTTAGAAAACCAAAAGGCAAGAATACATTTGGTATTACTCAAGCTGAAAGAACTAAAGAAAAAATTCAGTCTTTGAGTTGCAATAGTAAAGGACTCTATGGGTAAAATGCTGAAGACACAGGAAGCATCAAAAGAAGATAAACGGAATAAACAGAGTCACTGTACCAAAAAGAAGTGGTTGACATTCAGTCATTTCAGGAGGTAACATATGATCAAGAACCAATGGTACTGAAGGAAGTCCAAGCTGCATTGAAAACACTGGTGATAACCAAGCTCCAGGAACTGACAGAATACCAATTGAGATGTTTCAGGAAAAGGGTGCAGTGCTGGAAGAACTCATCCATCTATGACAAGAAATTTGGAAGACAGCTACCTGGCCAACCTATTGGAAGAGATCCATGTTTATACTTATTCTAAAGAAAGGTGATCCAACTGAATGCAGGAATTATTGAACAATGTCATTAATATTACATGCAAGTGAAATTTTGCTGAAGATCATTCAGAAGTGGCTGCAGCAGTACATCAACAGGGAAATGCCTGAAATTCAAGCTGGATTCAGAAGAGAATGTGGAATCAGGGTTATCATTGCTGATATCAGATGAATCCTGGCTGGAAGAAGAGAATACCACAAAGGTGTTTACTGTGCTCATGAGGAACCTGTACATAGATCCAGAGGCAGGTGTTTGAATGGAACAAAGGAATACTGCATAGATTAAAGTCAGGAAAGGTGTGTGTCAGGCTTCTTCTATCCTTTCACCACACTTATTCAATCTGTATGGTGAGCAAAAAATCTGAGAAGCTGGACTATATGAAGACAACCATGGCATCAGGATTGGAGGAAGACTCATTAACACTCTGTGATATGCAGATGATACAATCGTGCTTGCTGAAAATGAAGAGGACTTGAAGCACTTATTGATGAAGATCCAAGACTACAACCTTCAGTGTGGATTACAACTCAATGTAAAGAAAACAAAAATCCTCACAACTGGGCTAATAAGTAACATCATGATAAATGGGGAAAATATTGAAGTTGTCAAGAATTTCATTTTATTCCGATCCACAATCAACGCCAATGGAATCAGCAGTCAAGAAATCAAATGATGTATTGCATTGGGAAAATCTGTTGCAGAAAGATCTCTTTCAAGTAAAGCAGAAATATCATGTGAAAGACTAAGGAGTGCCTGACTCAAGCCATGGTGTTTTCAATCGCCTTATATGCATGCAAAATTTGGGCAATAAATAAGGAAGATCTAAGAAGAATTGATGCCTTTGAATTACAGTGTTGGCAAAAAATATTGAATAAACCATGGACTGCCAAAAGAATGAACAATGAATAAACCTGTTTTGGAAGAAGTACAGCCAGAATGCTCGTAAGAAGGGAGAAGGACAAGACTTCATCTCACATACTTTGGGCATGTTATCACAAGTGTTCAGTCCCTAGAGAAAGACATCATGCTTGGTCAAGCAGACAGTCAGTGAAAAAGAGGAAGATCCTCAAGGAGATGGATTGGCACAGTGGCTGCAACAATGGGCTCAAGCATAACACTGATCGTGAGGATGGTACAGGACCAGACAGTGTTTGGTTCTGTTGTACGTAGGGTCACTATGAGTCAGAACCAACTGGACGGCACCTAACAACAACAACAACAATCATTAGTCTTCTTACTTTATACTTCAGTGGCAAAAGAAAAAGGTGGATTCTATTCATATTTGTTCTGGGAATAAGCTGCCATGCAAACTGGTAACTGTTAATTTATGATATCAGAGTAGAGTAATTAAAGAGTCCTTCCTCCTGGGACTACAGTGGGGGGTGGGGTGGTTGAATGGTAGTGATATTTAATTTAGCCCTTGAAAAATAAGTAGAAGAGTTCTGGTGGCAAAGTGGTTAAGAGCTCGGCTGCTAAACAAAAGGTTTGCAGTTCGAATCTACCAGCTACTCCTTGGAAACCCTGTGGGGCAGTTCTAATCTGTCTTATTAGAGTTGCTATGAGTTGGACAACAGCAATGAGTTTTTTTTTTTTCTTGTTGTTTACTGTAGGTAAAAGTCAATAGAGGCATAAAAGTTAATATAAGAAAAGATGCTATGGCAGAATAAAATTAGGCTATTTCTATGAGAAATGAAAAGATATTTAACACACAAAGATGGATATTTTTATGAACCTCACATCCAGATATAAATTAATATTATTATTTCAGATTTGAGGAAACAGACTTAGAGAAATAAAATCCCTTGTACAAGTAAACACAGCAATGACGTTGTAGCATTGAATTTCAGTCCAAGTTAAACTAGCATAGCTCGTATGAGGGGGAGATAATATAGGGTGTGATGAAATTGAATGCAAAGCTAGGGAAAGAATATGTCATTTTACAAACAATATTAATCCTTTTAAAATTTAATTAGGGAAATTATATGTATTTTTAATAGCAAGATTTTCATATCATGCCCTGGTAAACCGTGACTACGTAAAGTCTTTGTATTTGGGGGTCAATCTAATTTAAAAAGAGTGTTATTCTCATTAGACAGGGTTGTTCTTACAGAATTTGTTCATTTTTTTCATTTTGGAAAAATATGCTCAATCATTACATGCTACAGATGCTACTGTTGACAAGCAACATCTATGGATAAGGGAGAGTAAGGAACTCTTCTCTGTTTATAGCCTCCCATATGCCTCATATAACACTATATGAACTAGATAAAAAATTTATGTAAAAGTCATTTCTCAAAGTGACTAAGACGTCCTGGTTAATGTCTTTGACGGCAGTAACAGAATAAGAAATTTACATGAAAAACAGCGTTTAAATAATGGCACAATTAGGTGAATTGATCTTGAACTAATGAACAAATTGATTAAAAACATCAACTTCTGCTCAAACTTTCAGTAATCATTAAGTATAACTTCATGTATTCCTTAAAGCTGTTTTTAAATTACAGCAAATTGTACCATTTAATTGAATATCTATAAAAAGGAAAAATAACTACTTTCCAAGTTATTGAATAGGTATTCCAATTTTGCCTTTAAAGATCTAGATTTCGAAGAGTATTGATATCTAAACAATATATTACTGGGGAAAGTGAAATTTCAATTTATTTCACAGCCTATAATTTTTTCCTCACCTTTCTTAGCATTGTTCTTAGAGGATTTTTAAAAGGAAATGCAAGTTTTCACAATCTGTTGCTACTTTCTTTCCATACATTCTTGATAGGCAGGCCCATTGTCCTGCTTCCACATTTGTGTGGTAGACTGAAAAATCCTAGAAATTTTCTCTGCCACGCTGAAAAATGTGTAAGGCTATACTGACTGGATGTGGACAGTGATTCTTTCATAGTTGGCTTAGATGTGATGCTTTGACTCTATTCTCTGGCCATAGACATTTGCCTCATCTTCTTAATTGTGTATTAACTCTTACAGTTGAAAATAACCCACTAAAATTGCTATTCTCTATCTTTATGAGATTATCCTAAGCTTGGATACATAGCTTATAAATACTCACATAAATATAAAACTTCCTTACTTCCCTGTTTTTACATTTTTTATTTCACTTTGCCAAGAAAATTTGAGATCATAATATGCTATTTATTGTCAGAGATTTTGAAATGGGACATGGGACCTAAGGGGCCATGCTTTTGCAAATCATTCTGTTTGAGGGCAAGACATGTATTTTTTTTGGGTAGAATTTGCCTCAAAATTTCAGAATTGCTTTCTTCTGTTCAAATTATGACACTTAATTTCATGGTGTAAGTTTACTAATTATCAGTAGATTAGTTGACCGTTGCTGTTCTTAGGTGCTGTTGAGTCGATTCAGACTCATAGCAACCCTATGTACAACAGAACTAAACACCACCCAGTCCTGTGCCATCCTCAAAATCATTGTTATATTTGAGACTATTGTTGCAGCCACTGAGTCAATCCATCTCATGAAAGGTCTTCTTTTTGGCTGACACTCTACTGAGCATGATGTCCTTCTCCAGGGACTGGTCCCTCCTGATAACACTTCCAAAGTATGTGAGATGAAGTCTCGCCATTCTGGCCTCCAAAGAGCACTCTGGCTGTATTTCTTCCAAGACAGAGTTGTTCGTTCTTCTGGCAGTTCATGGTATATTCAATATTCTTTGCCAACACCATGATTCAAAGGCATCGATTCTCCTTTGGTCTTCCTTATTCATTGTCCAGCTTTCACATGCATAAGAGGCAATCGAAAATATCATGACTGGGGTCAGGCACACCTTAGTCCTCAAAGTGACATCTTTGCTTTTTAACGCTGTAAAGAGGTCTTTTCAGCAGATTTTTCCAATGCAATGCATCCTTTGATTTCCTGACTACTGCTTCTACGGGTGTTAATTGTGGATCCAAGTAAAATGAAATCCTTGATGTCAATCTTTTCTTTATTTGTCGTGACATTGCTTATTGCTCCAGCTGTGAGGATTTTTGTTTTCTTTATGTGGAGGTGTATCCGTACTGAAGGCTGTAGTCTGTGATCTTCATCAGTAAGTGCTTCAAGTCCTCTGCACTTTAAACAAACAAGATTGGGGGGTCTAGTTTTGCTAAGTATTGCACACTTTTTTTTCTTTAATTGCTGTGGAGTTGGTCCCTGAATCATGGTGACCCCATGCACAACAGAATAAATTTCTCCCTGGTCCTGCACCATCCCCATTATTGGTTGCAGATTGAGTTGTTTTCATTGGCTGATTTTTCTGAACTAGATCCCCAGGCCTTTCTTCCTAGTCTTTCTTAGTCTAGAAGCTCTGCCTAAACCTGTTTCTGTTCTATCAACCATGTAAAGCATCTTTGACAGGCAGGTTGTGGGTACACTTGAAGAGCCTTAAAGGGGAATGGAATGTGGGTCTCCTTCATGTAAGGTGACAATTCTACCACTGAGCCCCAAATATCCTAGTCTTGTTGCTGGTTGTTGTCAAGTTGGCTCTGATTCATAGTGGCCTTATGTGTAATAGAATGAAGCTTGAGTCATATGCATATCACAGGTTGTTAATGAGTCTTCTTCCAATCCTGAAGCCGCATTCCTATTAATATAGTCCAGTTTCTCAGATTATTTGTTCAGTGTACAGATTGAATAAGTAAGGTAAAAGGATAAAACTCTCCCACTATCTCCTGCAATTTTAAGTCACGTAGTATTCCTTTGTTCTGTTCAAATGACTGCTTCTTGAAACAGGTACAAGTATTGCTTGAGCACAGCTACTTGACCAGGAATTCTCATACTTCATATGTCATTCATAATTTTTTTATGATTCACACGGTTGAAAGACATTGCATAGTTAATACAATACAAATAAACATCTTTCTGATATTTTCTGGTTTTGGCCAAGATTCATCTGACAATGATGATATTTCTCCTTTACATGTCCTGTTCTGAATCCAGCTTGAACTTGTGTCAGTTCCCTGTCAATATATGGCTATGGTCATTTTTTAATTATCTTCAGCAGATTTCATTACCATGTGATATTAATGATAGTGTTTGAAGATTTCCACAGTAAGTTTGATCACCTTTCTTTGAAATTGACATGAACAAGGATTTCTCCCCATCTGTTGGCCAGGTAACTGTCTTTCAAATCCCTTGACATAGACTAGTGAGTGCTGCCAGAGTTGCATTCATTTGTTGAAGCATCTTATTAGGGTATTCCATCAGTTCCTGGATACTCGTTTTTTAACCTGTGACTTCAGAGCAGCTTGAACTTCTTCATTCAGTACCAACAGTTCTTGATCATACGCTACCTGCTGAAACAGTTGAACGTTGACCAGTTCTTTTTGATACAGTGACTTTGTGTAATCTTTTCATCTTCTTTTGATCGTTTCTTTGTCAATCAATTTTTCCCCATAGCATCCCTCAGTAACTCATGGCTTGAATTTTCTCTTCAGTTTTTTCAGCTTGAGAAAGGTTGATTGTGTTCTCTTTTGGTTTTCTAATGTTCCTGCACACACATATAAATCCTTTCATGTAGATATTCCTATTTTTGTATTTAAATGATTTTATAAGCTTGTATTCAATAAGTATTATTGCATATTGATATTTTATAAAAATAACTTTATAATAAGTGTACATTTACCAATTTGAATTCTTAGATCATTTGCATATTTTAACAGCAGTATAGCCAGAGTAGACTGAAATAGCCAAGCTATATTTCTGGAGTGAAAAAAAAAAAAAAAAACAAGGCTAGTTTCTTGCATAGAGTATCTTCCTGCTGGAGAGAGAGTTCACACAGAGGCACAACTGCAGCTCAGTAGTATGCTTCTGAATGGAAAATCAGACTGAAGGAATTACAATGATTTTAATGAATATTTCTCTCTCTGATACATTACTCTTGTTTATCTCAGGCCTTTATATCAGTCTGAGTAACTGAGATGGATGACGATCCACTACCGGCCATCTGTTCTCACTTGCCTTTACCACAGCGTCCTAAATTACTTAGACTATTTTTCAAAACATTTTAAAATGTTCATGTTTTAGTTTATATTTCTGCTTAGATACTAATGGAAAATGTGTAGAGTTCTTGTATTTCATCAATGAAACCTTATAAAAATATTACACATCAAAATTTGGAAAATATTAAAATGGATTCTTTAATAAAATCAACCATAAATTATTTTCTCAAAAAGTTTAGAAAAATTAGGGGAGATATGACTGAACTCCGTTAACTGTAATACAGAGAATGCGAGTCTGTACATTTTTCTGTTGCTGCCGTACAGTTACCACGGACTTAGTGGCTTAAAAGAACACACTTTTTTTTTTTTTTTTTTTTTTTTACAGTTCTGAATATCAGAATTTCAATCTGAATTTTCCTGAGCTAAAATCAACCTACCAGCAGGGCTGTATTCCTTCCTGGAGACTCTAGGAGGAAATCTAGTTTCTTGCCTTTTCTAACTTCTAGAGAGACCACCTGAATTCCTTGCTTGTATCTTTCTTTCATCTTCAAAGCCAGAAATGGTGGACTGCCATCATATTCTGTAGGCTGCCATCTCTCATATTCTGTATAGACAGGAAAGAGTCTTTGCTCTTAAGAACTGTTGTGATAGATTGGGTTCACCTTGAATATCCAGGACAACCTCCCTATCTCAAGGTATTTAACCTTAATTACATCTGCAAAGCCACTTTTGCCATGTAAGGGAATACAACCACAAACTGCAAGGCTTAGAGTGTGGACATATTGAGAGGAAATTACAAGCAGAATTAAGAATTACATCCTTGCAATTTTCTGTCCTCTCTCAAGGATCAGCCTTTTTGTTACCGTTTTTTGTTCCTAGGTGCCCTCAAGTTGGTTTGGACTCACAGCAGTTCTATGTACAACAGAGCAAAACACTGCCTGGGTCACACACCATTCTCACAATCGTTGCTGTGTTTCAGTTCCTTGACGTAGACACTATGTCAATTCATCTCATTGAGGGCATTCCGCTTTTTCACTAACCCTGGCACAGTGGTTAAGAACTTGGCTGCTAACAAAAGGTTGGCAGTTCGAATCTATCAGCCACTCCTTGGAAACCCTGTGGGGCAGTTCTACTGTCCTATAGTGTCACTGTGAGTCAGAATCAGTTCTAAGGCAACGGGTTTTTTACTTTACCAAGTATAACATCCCTCTCCAGGGACTGATCCCCCTGATAACATGTCCAAAGTACTTGAGACGAAGACTCTACAGCCTCACCTCTAAGGAACATCCTGGTTCAACTTCTTCCAAGAGAGATTTGTTCCTTCTTCTGGAATTCTATGGTATATTCAATATTCTTCACCAACACCATAATTCAAAGGCCTCAATTCTTTTTCAGTCTTCCTTATTCATTGTCCAGCTTTCACATGCATATGAAACAATTGAAAATACCATGGGTTGGTCAGGTGCACCTTATTTCTCAAGGTAACATCTTTGCTTTTGTAACAATTTAAAGAGGACTTTTACAGTAGATTTGCCCAATGCAATACGTTGTTTGATTTTTTTGACTGCTGCTTTCGTGGGTGTTGATTGTAGGTCTAAGTAAAATGAAACCCTTGACAACTTTAATGTTTTCTCCATTTATTATGATGCTCCCTATTAGTCCAGTTGTGAGGATTTTTTTTATGTTGAGGTGTAAACCATACTTAAGGCTCTAGTCTTTGATCTTCATCAGTAAGTGTTTCAAGTCATCTTCACTTTCAGCAAGCAAGGTTGTGCCATTTGCATATTGCCAAGTTTTTGATCCGTCGTCCTTCGGTACTGATGTTGTATTCTTCTTCATATAGTCTAGCTTCTCAGATTATTTGCTTAGCATACAGATTGAATAAGTACAGAAAAAGATAGAACCGTGATGCACACCTTTCCTGATTTTAAACCATGCAGTGTCCCCTTGTTGTGTTTGAATAACTGCCTCTTGCTCTATGCACAGGGTCTGCAAGTTCACAATTAAGTGTTCCCGAATTCCCATTTTCACAATGTTATCCATAATTTTTTATGATCCACACAGTTGAAAGCTTTGCATAGTCAATAAAACACAGGTAAATATATTTCTGGCATTCTCTGATTTTAGCCAAGATCTGTCTGACATCAGCAATGATATCCCTCATTCCACGTCCTCTTTTGAATCCTGCTTGAATTTCTAGCAGTTCTTGCTGTACTGCTGCAACCACTTTTCAACTGTATTTTGGAAAATTTTATGTGTGTATGATATTAATGATAGTGCTGGCTAACTTCCACATTCTGTTGAATCATCTTTCTTTGGAATGGGCATAAATATTTATCTCTTCCAGTCAGTTGGACAGGTAGTTGTCTTCCAAATTTCTTGGCATAGATGAGTGAGCACTTACAGAATTTCACCCATTTGTTGAATCATCTCAATTGGTATTTGGTCAATTCCTGGAGCCTCGTTTTTCGACAATGCCTTCAGGGCAGTTTGGACTTCTTCCTTCAAAACCACCTGTTCTTGATCATATGCTACCGCCTGAAATAGTTGAAACCAACACTTTTTAGGAGCCCTAACTTCCAATCTCTATCTCTCCAGCCAAGTGTGACATCTAACATCCTGAGCTACTGTTTTCTGTTTTTTTCTCTATTCCCCTGGATCAGAGTTGGCAAATGCTTTAAAGAAAAATTGTTGTTAATATAGGGGTCACCTTGATATGCTACTCTCTAGAAACTTTATTCCTCAACTCATCGATGTTGTATTTTAGTCTTCATTATTAAAAAAAAAAAAAAAATTATCTTCAGTCACTTTATACATTATTTTAGCTTTTTCAGTAGTGGGAAGTACAGTGTTACAGGTACTTTTCCACTCTCCCCAGAAAATGGAAAGATGCTGGAATACTGTATATAAAAGTCATTTATTTTATTAGTAAAGATATTGAGCATTCCGTAAGAAACTATCCCTGTTTTGTGCAGGCAACGGCCACTACCCATATATCTGTACATAATTATCTTTTATTCCAAATCTTTGCCTAATTACCTAGGATCTTTTCCTCTTTGCCTTTTTATTTTTATCAGTATAGATATGTTATTGATGAATTAACTCTTCCTTTGTCTGAAAATCTATTTTTTACTCTGTTCAAATAAATTATCTCTGTAGAGAGTCTGAGATAGCCTTCATTTTCTTAAAACCAAAACCAAACCAAACCCAGTGCTGTCAAGTCGATTCTGACTCATAGTGACCCTATAGGGCAGAGTAGAACTGCCCCGTAGAGTTTCCAAGGAGCACCTGGCAGATTTGAACTGCCAACCCTTTGGTTAGCAGCCGTAGCACTTAACCACTACGCCACCAGGGTTTCCTTCATTTTCTTAATTCTGAAAATTATTTCAAGCTTTCAAACTTCTATTTTTTTCATAAAAGAAACCAGTTTTTTAAAAGCAAAGAAGTTTTCTTAACACAGCCGAGTGCTTTGAAGGCTGGAGTAGCAGAGACAGGGGTCTGGGGACCATGGTTTCAGGAGACATCTAGGTCAATTGGCATAACAAAATATATTAAGAAAACCTTCTGCATTCCACTTTGGTGAGTGGCATCTGGGATCTTAAACACTAGCAAACAGCCATCTAAGATGTATCAATTAGTCTCAAGCCACCTGGAGCAAAGGAGAATGAAAAACACCAAAGAGACAAGGTATGTAAGCCCAAGAGACAGAAAGGGCCACATAAACCAGAGACTACATCAGCCTGAGACCAGAAGAACTAGATTGTGCCTGGCTACCACCGATGACTGCCCTGACAGGGAACACAACAAAGTATCCCTGATGGAGCAGAAGAACAGTGGAATGCAGACCTCAAATTCAAATTAAAACACTAGACTTAATGGTCTGACTGAGACTAGAGGGACCCCAGAGGTCATGGTTCCCAGATCTTCTGTTAGCCCAAGACTGCAACTGTTACTGAAATCAACTCTTCAGTAACTGGACTGGACTATAAGACAGAATGATACTGGTGAGGAGTGAGCTTCTTCACTCAAGTAGACACATAAGGCTATGTGTGCAGCTCCTGTCTGGAGATGAGATGAGAAAGCAGAAGGGGAGGAGCTGGTTGAATAGACAAGGGGAACACAGGGTAGAGAGGAGGAGTGTGATGTCTTATCAGGGGGAGAGCAGCTAGGCGTACATAGCAAAGTGTGTATAAGTTTTGTATAAGAGACTGACTTGATTTGTAAACTTTCACTTAAAGCACAATAAATAACTTTTAAAAAATTAAAAAAATAAAAGAAACCTTGTTTTAATGTAATTATTGTTGTTTTTAATTTGAGGATTATTTGATGTCTACCTTCCACTGCTTTTAAAATTTCCACCAGCTCTTCGTTTGCAGCATTTTTTTTTTTTAATGAGATTTTTTTTCTTTGATTTTTCTTCCAACTTTGTATTTTAGGAATTCATAAGTCTGTAACTTAATTTATTTTGCACATTTTTATATCTCCATATGTCTAGGTTTTATTTTTATTTTGAGAGCTATCTTCCAGTTCACTACTTTTCTCCTCAGCTGTATCTTTATTTTCTCATAATTTTTCATAGCTTTCTTTAACTATAGTATAACAGTAAACTGAATTAATTTAAATATAAAGCATGATAAAGTTTTACATATGTACACATCTGTGTAGCTGCAACCTACTAAAGATATTTAACATTTATAACACCCCCACAGGCTCCTTCATGCTCATCTTCTAGCACTATATCAGACAGTGTTCCGCTGCTATTAATAAGGTTTTCACTGGCTAATTCTTTCCAGAACCAGGCCACTGGGTCCTTCTTCCTACTCTGTCTTAGTCTGGAAGCTCAGTTGAAACCTGTCTGCCATGGGCGACCCTGCTGGTATTTGAATACCAGTGGCATAGCTTCCAGCATCACAGTAACACGCAAACCCCCACAGTATGACAAACTGACAGACAGGTGGGGGGAGGGGTATGTTTTGGGTGACTTTTACAGAACAAATTATCTTTTCATTCAAAAGTTTATACACAAGTTGTTTCGTGACATCGATTGCAATCCCTGCATTGTGTCACCACTTTTCCCCCTTTTTTTTTTCACCCCGGGTTCCTGCTGTCCATTTGTCCAATTTTCCTGTCCCTACCTGCCTTCTCTTCTTTGCTTTTGGGCAGGTGTTGCCCATTTGATCTTGTATACTTGACTGAACTAAGAATCACATTCCTTACGTGTGTTGTTTGTTTTAAAAGCCTGTCTAATCTCTGGCTGAAAGGTGTATTTCAGGGCCGGCTTCAATTCTGAGTAAGCAAAGTGTCAGGGGACCATACTTTCAGGGGTTCCTCTAGGCTCTGTCAGACCAGTAAGTCTGTTTCTTTGTGTGTGTGTGAATTTGAATTTTGTCCTATATTCTTCTCTCTCCATTGTGATCCCTGTCAAAGTAGTCGTCACCATCTAGTTGTTTTGGGCTCAGGCTGGTGGTGGCTGTGTGGTTCACGTGGTCCGTTAGTCCTTTAGACAAATATTTTCCTTGTGTCCTTGGTTTTCTTCATTATCCTTTGCTTCAGACAGGATGGGACCAGTAGATGTATCTTAGATGGCCACTCACAAGCTTTTAAGACCTCATACCCCACTCATCAAAGTAGGATGTAGAACATTTTCTTTAATAGGTAGATTATGCCGATTTACCGAGATATCCCTGGAGAATATAGCCCTCAGCCCTCAGCCCGAGTAACTTGGTCCCTCAAGGTGTTTGGATATGTCTATGAATCTTCTATGACTTTGCCTTGATCAAGTTTTGCTGCCTTCCTCTATGTTATGTGTTGCCTTTCTCCTCACTAAAGTTACCACTTGTCTACTATCTAGTTAGCGATTTCCCCATCCACTTCTCCCCCTTCCTCATAACTATCAAAGATTTTTTTTTTCTTCAGTGTGTAAACCTTTCCTTGGGTTTCTATAATAGTGGTCCCATACAAAATTTGGCCTTTTGTGATTGACCTATTTCGCTCAGCATAATGCCCTCCAGATTCACCCATGTTGTCAGATGTTTATCGGAGTCATCATTGTTCTTTATCGTTTCATACTATTCCATTGTGTGTATGTACCATAATTTGTTTACCCATTCATCTGCTGATGGGCATTTAGATCATTGCCATCTTTTTGCTATTATGTATAATGCTGCGGTGAACATGGGTGTGCATATGTCTATTCATGCAACGGCTCTTATTTCTCTAGGATATATTCCTAGGAGAGAGATTGCTGAATCATATGGTATTTCCATTTCTAGCTTTTTAAGGAGGTGTCATATCAGTTTCCAAAGTGGTTGTATCATTTTGCATTCCCACCAGCAGTGCATAAGAGTTCCAATCTCCTCCTCTCCAACATTTGTTATTTTCTGTTTTTTTGATTAGTACCAGTAATGCCGGGGTGAGATGGTATCTCATTGTAGTTTTGATTTGCATTTCTCTAATGGCTAGAGATCATGAGCGTTTCCTCACATGTCTGTTAGCTGCCTGAATGCCCTCTTTGGTAAAGTGCTTGCTCATATCCTTTCCCATTTTTTTAATTGGATTATTTGTCTTTTCGTTGTCAAGGTGTTGAAGAATCTGTAGATTTTAGAGATTAAACTCTTATCAGACATGTCATAACCCCATATTTTTTCCCAGTGTGTAGGTTCCCTTTTTACTCTCTTTTATTCAGTTTTTTGATGAGCATACGTGTTTAATTTTTAGAAGATCTCAGTTATCTAGCTTATTTTCTGGTGTTTGTGTATTGTTAGATATGGCTGGTATTGCATTTGTGCCATGTATTAGGGCCCCTCTCATCGTCACTATTTTTTTCTTCTATGATCTTTATAGTTTTAGGTTATATTTTTAGGTATTTGATCCATGGCATGAGGTATGAGTCCTGTTTCATTTATTTTACATACGGACATCCAGTTTTGTCAGCACCATTTCTTAAAAAGACTATATTTTCCCCATTCAATGGACTTTCCACCTTTGTCAAAGATTAGCTGACCATAGGTGGATGATTTACGTCTGGTTCTTGATTCTGTTCCACTGATCTATATGTCTGTTGTTGTACCAGTACCAGGCTGTTTAAACTACCATGGCTGTATAGTGTACTCTAAGATTAGGTAATGTGAGGCCTCCTACTTTGTTCTTTTTCTTCAGTAATGCTTTGCTTATCCAGGGCCTATTTCCTTTCCATATAAAGTTGATGTTCAGTTTTTCCATCTCATTGTAGAATTCTGCTGGTATTTTGATTGAGATTGCATTATATCTGTAGATCGCTTTGGATAGGATTGACATTAGCACGTGAGCATAGTATGTTTTTTCCATTGATGTAGGTCTCTTGGTTTCTTGTCATAGTGTTTTGTAGTTTTCTTTGTATAGGTCTTCTACATCACTGGTTAGATTTATTTTTTTATTTTTTATTTTATCTTTCTAGGCACTAGTATGAATGGTTTTGTTTTCCTGATTTCCTTTTCAAAGTTCTCTTTGTTGGTATGTAGGAATCCAACTGATTTTTGTATGTTGATCTTGCATTCTCTTACTCTGCTGAATCTATTAGTTCCAATAATTTTCTTGTGGAATCTTTGGGTTTCTTGTAAAACCTTTGGGGTTCTCTATGCATAGGATCATGTCATCTGTGAATAGAGATAGCTTTACTTCTTCCTTTCCAATTTGGATGCGCTTTATTTTATTTATTTATTTATTTATCTTCTGGGCTTATTGCTCTAGCTACGGCTTTAAGCAAAATGTTAAACATGAATGGTGATAAAGGACATCCTTGTCTTCATCCTGTTCTCAGGGGTAATTATTTCAGCCTCTCTCTATTGAGAATGATGTTGGCTGTTGGTTTTGTATAGATGCCCTTTATTATGTTGAAGAATTTCTCTTCTATTCCTATTTTATTGTCAGTTTTTATCAGGAATGGGGATTTATCAAGTGCCTGTTCTCCTTAAATTGAGATGATCATGTGATTCTTTTCCTTTGTTCTGGATTATGTTGGTTGATTTTCTAATGTTTAGCCATCCTTGCATACTTGGTGTGAACTCTGCTTCATTGTGGTATATTATTTTTTTGATATGATGCTGGATTGGCTAGAATTTTATTGAGAATTTTTTGCAGCTATATTCATGAGAGATCTTGGTCTGTAATTTTCTTTTTTTTGGTGCCTTTGTCTGGCTTTGGTACTGGGGTTAATCTGGCTCCATAGAATAAACTCAGGAGTAGTCCTTCCTTTTCTATGCTCTAAAATAATTTGAGTAGTACTCACGTGAGCTATTCTCTGAATGTTTGATGGAATTCTCCAGTGAAGCCATCCAGACAGGGTTTTTGTTTTTCTTTTTAACCTCTTCAGTCTCTCCTCATGTTATGGGTCTGTTCAGATTTTCAACCTCAATTTGTGTTACTTTAGGTAGGCAGTGTGTTTCTAGAAATTTGTGCATTTCCTCTAGATTCTCAATTTTGTTGCAGTACAATTTTTCATAGAATTCTGTTATGATTCTTTTTTTTTTCAGCTGCATCCGTTGTAATGCCCCCCATCTAATTTCTTAGTTCAGTTATTTGCTTTCTTTCCTGTTTTTCTTTTGCCAGTTTGGTCAATGGTTTGTCAATCTTGTTGATCTTTTCCAAGAACCAACTTTGGTCTTGTTGATTCTTTCCTATTGTTTTTCTGTTCTCCATTTTGTTTATTTCTGCTCTAATCTTTATTATTTCCTTTCTTCTAGTGACTGTGGCCTTCTTTTGCTGTTCTCTTTCTATTTGTTAGAGTTGTAGGGCTAATGTTTTTCATTTTGGCTTGTTCTTTTTTTTCGATGAATGCATATATTGCTATAAATTGACCTCTGAGCACTGCCTTAGCTGGGTCCCAGAGATTTTGGTATGATGTGTTTTCATTCTCACTTAATTCCAGAAATTTTTTTTTTAATTCCCTCCTTGATTTCTTCTATTACATTGTTTTTAAGTAAGTTGTTATTCAGTTTCCATGTATTTGATTTTTTTTCTTTTCCTTGTTCTTCAAATTATCGATTTCTACTTTTATGGTGTTGTGATCAGAGAGAATACTTTTTATTATTTCCACATTTTGGATTCTATTGAGGGTTGCTTTGTGGCCTAAATTGTGGTTTTGTTTGTGATCTCTTCTGGAGAATGTTCCATGTATACTTTTCTGCTGTTAGGCAGAGTTTCTATATATGTCTCTGAAGTTAAGTTGGTTGATTGTGGCCTTTAGATCTTCTGCATCTTTGTTGAGTTTCTTTCTAGATGTTCTGTCCTTTACCAAGAAAGGTGTGTTTAAGTTTCCAACTAATATTGTGGAACTGTCTATTTCTCTTTTCAGTACTGATAGACTTTGTTTTATGGATTTTGGAAACCTGTCTTTGGGAGCTTAGATATGGATTATGCCTTCTTGGTGGATTGTCCCTTTAATAATTATATAATATCTTTCCTTGTCTTTTACAGTTGACTTTGCCTCAAAGTCTATTTTATCTGAGATTAGTATTGTCACTCTTGCTTTTTTTTTTTTTTTTTGGTTACTTTTTTTTATAATATATTTTCCATCCTATGATTTTTAATTTATTTATGTCTTTGTGCCTAAGGTGTGTATTGTGGACAATATATTGATAGGTCATATATATATATATATTTAATCCATTCTGCCACTCTCTGTCTCTTTATGAGTGCATCTATTTACATGCAATGAGATTAGCGTTAGGTGTGAGTTTATTGCTGCCATACTATAACAGTTTTTTTATGGTGCTGACATTTTCTTTTTTCTTCGTACTTTCCTGTGGTGAGTTCTTTTTGTTTGTGTATTTTCTTTCCTTTTATTATTATAGCTTTTGTGTACTGCATCTTTATATTTTTCTTTTTTTTATTTTGATGAATAGATTTGTTAACTTTCCTTGTGGTTCCCTTGAAATTTACACTTACCTTCTGAGGTTGAACCAGCCTTTTTTTACTTCGTATTGCCTTGATTTCCTCTCTATTTGAAAGTTCTTTGCCTATATCATTTATCCCTCCTTTTATTGTTTTGATGTTGTCATCATTTACAGATTGACGTCTGTTTTCCTGTTTTAAGTCTTTTAACTTTGTTTTATTATTGAAAGTTCTTTACCTAGGTTGGTATCTGGCTGATGTTGTCCTGTGTGCTTGACTCATACTGTTGGCTAATATTTTGGTACTCTAATATTTCTTGTAAGTTTGGTTTGATTTTTATGAATTCCCTTAATTTCTGTTTATCTGGTAATGTTCTAATTTTGCCATTGTATTTGAGAGAGAGTTTTGCAGGATGTATTATTCTTGGTTGTCAGTATCTTTCTTTGAAGGTTTTATATATGTCATCCCACTGTCTCTTGCCTGCATAATAATCTGCTGAATAATCAGAGTTTAGCCTTATTGTCCCCCCTTTGTATATATGACTTTCATTTTTCTTGGGTTGCTTTCCAGATTCTTTCTTTGTCTTTGGATTTGGTAAGAGTGATTTTGACATGTCTTGGTGAGTTTCTTTTGGGGTCTGTCCTATACGAGGTTCGTTGAACATCTTGGATGGTCAGCTTTTCAAGTATTATACTTCAGAAGTTTTCTGCCAGCAAATGTTCAGCATTCTTCTCTATGTTTTCTGCTTCCCCCCCACCCCTTCTGGAACTCCAATCACATGCAAATTTTTGCTCTTGATTGTGTGCACATAATTCTTAGTTTTTCTTCATTTATCTTCATTTTTTTCACCAATGATTTTTCCCCAAACATAGTGGAGTCCATGGGTTTGTTTTCAATCTGCTCTTCTGTCTTCTATTGTTATGAATTTGCTCCTAAAACCTTTTATTGAGTTGTCCAATTTTAAAGTTTTGTTGTTTATCTTTTGGATTTTCTAGTTGCTGTTTTTGTATGATTTCTAATTGTTCATTTATTTTGATATTTTTTCTTGTATTATTTTCTGGAATTCTTTCTTTGCTTTGTCTGTGTTTTCTTTGATTTTGGCTGTTTTCATTGTCTTTTTCATGATTTTTTTCTATTCCCCCCCCCCTTTTTTTTTGTCTGTTTTCCTTGATCTCTTTCCTAATCTCTTGGAAAGCCATACATAGCAGCCTTTTGAATTTCATAGCAGGTAGTGCCACTGACTTTTCTTTTACTGGAAGGTTATCTATTTATTTTGGTCACTTGCTGGATCCATCTTTTCCAACTTTTTTTTTGATATATGTTTTGATATTGTCTGCTTCCTTTCAAACATCAAGGTATTATTTTCTTTATTGTATGTTCATTTTTTGTTTTGTTTTAATATGTCACAGATGGTGGTATGTGCACGATTTGCTGCTTGCTCATTTGTGAGCATGATAGCTCTCACCACCTTGTCTGGGTTGGCAGTGGAGCAGCAGAGGGTGAGACTGCTTTGCTGTACACTGGCTGATGGTGGATTATATAGATGTTGCATGTCTTCTTATGTTGGTCCAGCGGTGTGGGTGCATTCACAGTCCCTTGCCAGATGGGCTGGGGTGTCAGATGGGGAGTGTTATGAGCTTGTTTCCCATCATTCAGTAGTTGAAAGAGTTGCAGAAGGGGAGGTGCAGTGTGGATCTGGTACAGTGGCAAACCTGAGCACAGAGGATGCTAGAGCCATGGCAGCACTTCGGGGTCTGATGGAAAGAGGGAAGGTGGTGTATGGGGCTAGGTGGGAGGGAGAAAGAATAGAAAAAGAAAGAGAAAGAAAAAAAATAAAGGGATGGCAAGGCAATAGATGGCAGGTGGGGGCAGGGTAGACCTGGGGCCCAGCAGGAAGGGGGTAGGTGGCGTATAGTGCTAAGTGGGAGGGAGAGAGAAAAGAAAGAAAGAAAATAATAATAATAAATGGCTGTGTGGTGGGGGCTGGTGGCTTGGAGCAGGGTAGACTTGACACCATGGCAGGCTCATGCACTGGTAGCATTCTATCTGTGGTGGCATGAAGGGGGCTGGTGAGAAGGGGTAGAAGTTGTATACAGGGCTAGGTAGGAGGGAGAAAGAGAAGTAAGAAAGGAAAAAAGAGAAAGAAGGGGAAAAAAATGGTGGCTCAGTGGAAGCCAGCAAGCGAGGGTGGGGCAGACCTGGGGTGGCAGTGGGCCAGTAGCTCTCAATTTGCAGCAGCACAGTGGGGGCCAGCAGGGAGGAGGGGAGGTAGCATACAGGCAGAAGGATTAGGGACAGGAAAGCATGTTTCTCTGGGTACCGGGTGCTTTGTCACCTGTTGGGGGCTCCGTGAAGTTGTCTTCCCATACTCCTTGCCTGGGGTTGTTGCTGGCTGTGCTCCAAGATGGCAACACTGTTCCATGTTAATTGATAGAGGACCTCTACTCCATATCTGTTCTTATTCTCTATTGGCCATCAGTTTCTTCTTCCATTCAATGTTTGGTCTAATTCTTTATCCCTACATTTGATGCTTAAGTTCCTATATTTGATGCTTAGGGTTTCAGGATGGACGTTTGCATCTATTTTACTTAGCTTTTTCAGGTCCTTGCTGCAAAGGTAAGGCATGGTGCATCTGTCTAGGGTCCCATGTTGGCTCTGTCTCTGATTTTTTGTTTCAGTTAACAGAAATAGAAAAGGCAACATATTAGTTTTATTACTTTGTTATTATACCGTATTTTATTGTAATAATTTTGGGATATGCTACTTATGCCCTTATATTTTGTTTTAGATATTTCTAAAATCACTCACTTCAAGTACATTTTATACTCACTTTTCTTGATTCGTGGTTATTTCTTATTAATTATTAAATGGATATGTTGCTATGAAACAGAAAAAGATAAATAAAAAAATAAACAGATTTGGCACTATATATTATTTGGTGAAACTGAATAAAATCAAACTATGCCCATTATTTAATATGCCATCTGTTTTCTCTCAGGCACAAAATTTCATTATTGGGAATTATAAATGAGTATTACCTCCTTCAAAAAACTGACAATACATTCAACTCTCATTACTTATGAAAACTACCTTGGCCCTTAGCAAACCATATGAGCAGAAGAATCCAGCCTTTAAACAAATTAGTTCATTTTACAATATAGACAAAACCTAAATTTTTCACAAGTCTCAAATAGTTTAGGCCTAGCCTCTTTGTCGACATAACTTAAATGCTAAAATTATATATGGCTGTTCATATTCACCTCTATTCACAATGTTGACCAATGGTCAAATAATTTTTCATCTTTTTCTGGGACCAGAAAGGCTGATGAGAAATCATGCATTCTGGTAACGATTTTCTCATACTTTGGAAGTGTCATAGCACTGCCTCTGATTCTGGGTCTTTTTCTTACAAACGTAAACAACTGGGCATGTCTGTTTTCTATGGCTGTTTTGAACACTCAGAGTCAAAGTTGCACATGCCTGACGTGATTGTGAGTGAGCAGAGCTCTAGCCCAAAATTCACATTTTTTAATGCCCTTATACTAAAAACACATTTTTAAAGAACTTCCTTAATTTCTGTCTATAAAAAGAAAAAAAAAATTCATACTTTTAAGTCAGCCTGTAGACATTGAGTTGGGTTTCCAGAATGGAGTGTTGAAAAGGGTGGAATTAGGTGGAAAATTCTTGATAGGAGTAAAAATGTGATATTAAAACCCTCTCTTTGCTCATGTTTAGCCTATTTTATACAGTTTTGGATTTTCTTCATCAATGGCTTTGTTTCTTCTACCAAAGAGAAGTGAAACTTGTTCTCAAATGAATAAATAAAAAATAACCCTCTGAAATAACTACCAGTGTACTAATTATGCAACAAACATGATCTGCATTTCACTTTCTGATAACTGGGTACACCTTACTACAGAAGGATAAATACCGTTTTAACAGTGGCTTTTAAAACATTTTTTTTCACAGTATTGGCTCTCTTACACCCACATATTTTGAGAAATATCATTGTTATAAAAAACCCACTTATTGCATTTGAAGTGCAATTATTCTTGATGCATATTGGCATTTTTTTCCAGTATGTGAATGAATGAATGAAACATTTTCCTACGGAAAAAATATTAACATTTTACGTCTCCTAAGTCTTCTTAAAGGTGTTGGAAATCACTATACTGATAAAAAAGTGAGTTATCCATATTTTATAGGGAATAAATATTTCCTTTCAATAATCTTTAAAATACACAAAAACATTAAGTATACAAGTTATATGCTATGAATAAATATAAATAAAATAAATGAAAAGTCAGAAACAATAAAGAGACTTATTTTTCGAACTGGGACATGATAAGAAAACTTAAATAGACGTAAGGTTGGTGATAAGGACACATTCAATAATGAACTAGGTTGTCAAATGATAATTTATACTCCTATAAAAAATGTGTATGCTTCTACTAACAAAGAAGAAGGAGAGGAGGGGGAAGAGGAATGGTGAAAAAGAAGAAAAAGAAGGAGCAGAAAAGGAAAGAAGAAATAGATGCAGAAGAAGAAGTAGAAGGAGTAGAAGAGAAACTCGTTATTATGTGGAGAGACATTTCATAGAGGAATCAATCATCGCGTTAACATGGACCATCATCATGATTAAAACATATCAACCACACAAATGTTTATTATGTATAGGTAGCAAAGCTTCATTAAAATGCGTCCAATGTCACAAAAAAGTTAATTCATTTGCTATTTTATAAGTGAAATAATTTTGCAAACAGAATAAGCAAGACTTATATTTAAATTTTAACATATTTTTTCCTTAGTGAGATTACATTAATACATTCTAAATCATTCATTTTATTTAGAGATGGGCACTTAAATGTATTTATTTTATAATTGCTTTGTGGGTGGCATTATTGAAACATTGCCAAGGCAGAAACTATTTTAAAATGTGCAATAGCTGGCACACTTGGGAAATTTATAGACCTAGAAAACTAATTTAGGTAGGAAGTTTAAATTCAGGGAAATAAATATGAAAAAAAATGTATATACTCAATATAGATTTATTTTCCTGTTTTTAAACAGGTAACATATTTTCTCAAATAACTTTTATTGTCACATAGGCATACACATATTAACTAATTACACATTTTTACTTTATTTCGTAAAATTTATATTGTGAAATATAAATCTTGTAGATATCAAATGTAGAAGTTAATTCAAAGTATTATTGACCCCTCTGTCCACAATGATAAATTATTATTTTAATTTTCTATATTAATATTTTTATGACCTGCACAAAACCCTTCTTCTTAAAAAAGAAGTCCTTTTTTGCTACACGAATGCTACTTGTGTATATTAAATAAGTTGGTCAAATAATTCATGCATGATCTTCAGGAATTCGGTGACAATATTAAATCCTTAAATATATTACCCCAAATGCATTAACATAGTTTCAAAAATTATTTTTGAAATGCCCTTCATGGCATCACTAATAATGCTAGAAAAGCAGTTTGGTTATACTTAGCTTTAAGAACTTGCATTAAAAAATGTTCTGTGTAGAATTATTAAATTCCTGTAAAATATTAGATTGTTACCTAATTAAACTTAAATACAGAAAAACTTTCCAAAGTAAAATATTTTATATATTGCTAATTTAAAAACTAACTCATTCTTTTGAATGACAATATGATTTTTCATATTAAAATTATTTTCATATTAAAAAGAAACTGCATAATCAAATCTGAAAATGCCTTGATGAGATTAAATTTCTCATTTCAGGGAAATTTTTTATCACAATATTATTTCCCCTGGCTATTGTTATCTAAATATGAAGAATCTTTGCTAAATACCAGTGCCACCCTCCTCAAACAAAGAAAAGCAAACAACCACAACAAAAACATAGTACAAATTTAGAGAGCATGAAAATAAGATAATCAAGGAAAATAACAAAGAGAATAAACTAATTAATGATACTCTAGAATTGGGGAAGATAATGAGGAATCTACTCCAGGGCACTTGGTGGGACCCTTGGCTTTTTCCATTCTTTAAATACTCACATCAACTGTTTTGAAAGCCATTACAGCCTGTCATTATCAGTTATTTACTTTTTCTTTGATTTTCATCATAAAACAAAAGGTTATTTAAATATCCCTCAGCATCTGATAAGTGTTAATAGTATTTAAAGCATCCTTTTATGTTTATTACGAGGTTATTTTTCACTAAAGGAATACGTCCCTATTTATAAGGCATGCCAAAATATATTATTTTTATCTGAAAAGATGTAAATCATTTACAGGCTTTTTACAAATATCAACTGATTAAACAAGATGTGATTTTACAATACTGTAATATCCATATTTTTTTCAATGAAAAATGCTTTATATGTAATTACTCTTGTTACTTAGTTAAAAAGTTATTTATCCTCGATTAGTAATTAATGGCAGCCAACAGTGAGATGCAAAGATTAGCACAAATAGCCTGCATTAATATGAAAATGCTTTACAGATTGAAGGAGGCTATTTTTACCAATATATTTTGGGTATGTCCAAAGAGGTCCACGTTACAAGTCTACATTACAGGTTTTCCTTCACAAATCTACATTCTGGCAGCGTTATCTGCAGTTAGCATGCATTCAAGAAGAACATTTGAATTTCTGAAATTATGCCATGTGAACATGAGTTCATTTGTTTTACAAAATAGTAACGTGAGACAAGTCCATCATTTTTAATATGTGAAAATCTTCTATGCAAATTTTTTTAAATGACATTTTTTTTTAAGTTGATCCAGACCTGAGAACAAGATCTCAAAGTAAAAAGCACGACTAAAAGATTCCACTTCAATAAGAAAAAAATAATAAAGAAATGTGAGGTAATATGCTTAAATTGATTATATAGAAAATTATATTATATTTTTAAAATCACTATAAGCAACTGAGCAATATGCACTAGTTATTTTTAAGTGAGGGGGCTACAATCAAAATTCAATTTTTAGGTAATTATATTACCATATTAATAGAAACAAGTTAAATTACACCAACTTGGACAGAAACATTAGTAAGAGAGTAAATTCAGAAATTCTAGTAGTAACATATAAGAGTCTTATTTTTCAAAGCACAATGCTGCCAAATTAAATCTTGAATGGATGTTAATGTTCATTTGAGTCTATAATTAATGACTTGGCCATTAAATTTACTCATTGAAGATAGCTATGAATCATTGCCCATGTGTTGTTGGCAGGTAGAGGGACTGTAAATTAAGCAATAGCTTCAACCTCCTATTTAAGGTTCTCTGAGTACCTGAAGGAGAAATAGTAGTTGTGGACATTTTATGGTTGATTTATAATAACTATCCATGTGGAGTAAGGTACACACTATTGTTTAGATGGCCCTAATTAAACACCACTAAAAGACTCGATGGCACTAGTTTTTTTTTTTTTTTAATTAAAAGTTTAAAACTGGGTATCCAACTTCAAAATTAAAGGTATTGTGTTGTTTCTTCCTTTTTATCTAAAAATAAATATAATGACTGGTTGAAAATTCTGAAAAATGAATGGCTACTATGCCCATGAACTAATAAAAAGCATGGTTTGATTAATTAGTGCAAATTAAGAATCGCTTTAATATTGTGAATTTTTGTAAAAATATGTATGAGTGCAACTTAGCATTTCTCAGAGGGAAATACTTTTCTGTAACATGGAGTGGAATCTAAACCTTGGTAGAAAGGAGATTATACTCTGAAACGTAAGTGTATTTAGTGCATATTTAGTAATATAAGGAATGAGTTGACTTAATTATTAAATATATATTTAATGTTATATCTTTATGTCCCACATCTATTCACTTGGGACAAGCTTGTATTTTTATGTTCTAGGATTTTAGTAATGACTTTGCTGTAGTAGAAAACTTAAAAATATTATTTTTCCTATAATATTGAAACATAAGGTAGTTTTCCCTAAAAAAAAAAAAAAAAGCATTATCTTCATGAATCCTGTGGATTAGAAAGTGAAAGAATCTAAAAAAAAAAAAAGTCTACGGTAAGATATTTAGGAAATAGACAATCTCTTCATGCCACCATTTTGTTATAGCAATTTTTACTTTCTCATGAAATTCAGTGAGTACAGAAGAATATGCTCCACCCATAAATCTTTTAGAATTTAGGATATTTTGGATCAGAGTTTTGGATGTTCATTTCACATTATGTTAAGACCATGTGTAGAGTTGAATAGTGGCCTAACTGTTATTTCTCCAATACGGCTTGCCATTATTTCATTGCATTTGCAGTAAGACTTCTATTTAACTTTCACTTTCCCAACAAGCCAGCTTCTAAATTCCTGACAGAAGGCTCTGAAGACAGAAGCAACTTCACTTCTGTCTGCTTATGATACTCATTTGAAAGATGAATTCGTGAGTTGGCAGGGATGCAGCCCATATAGCCTGGTTTAGCTGATTATCATATCTTAGCAAATGAAGAGCGCCCCAGGGCATTAAGAACTCTCAGCCATTAATATTGGTTTTGCCACAAGGCAGTTACATAAATTGACAGTTTGGCAGAGGCGTGACTCTGTGCATAGCTTTCCACTGATTACTTCTGAAATGCCATTAAAATTCCGAAGTTCTCAGCTACTTACAGTTTGATTTAAAGCACCAGACTTCCTTTATGGAGACAAAAAATTTATATGGATCATCTTGATATTAATGATTTTTATTACACTGTAATTTATCTGATTGAGTACTTTGTCTTAAGCAAAAATTGTGAAAATAGAGTAAAATGGTTGATTTTTTTTTTTCCTGACAGGCCAAGTGTATAAATGACCATGATTTTGCCCTGTGAAAAGACCCTGTAAATATAGTAAGATGATAATTAAAGGTCACGTGGACCATGCTTAAAAATTTTAATTAGGGCTGTATAAGAGGTCAAGTAAAAATTTTGAACTCATGTTCATTAAGATTTTTAATTGATGTAAATCATATTAGAAAACTAAAAAAGTGTTTTCCATAAAAAGATGTTTTTAAAACAAAACAAAACAAAAGGCTGTAAAAGGATACCTTATTTTTAAAAATGTATGTCAATGGTAAAAGTGTTGCATTAAGAACATTTTTACTCTGTTGTTAGTTGCTATCCAGTCAGCTCTGACTCATGGCAACCTTACATATAACAGAACAACATGTTGTCGGGTTCTAAATTATCTTTACGAAAATTAGTATGTTTGCGTCTATTATTGCCGCTATTGTATCAATCCATCTCATTGAGGATCTCCCTTGTTTTCTTTGGCCCTCTACCAAACAGAGCATCCCTTTCTAGAGATTGGTCTTTGCAGATGATGTGTCCAAAGTAAACAACCCGCAGTCTTGCCATCCTGACTCCTAAGGAACATTTTAGTCACACTTCTTCTAAGATTGATTTGTTCATTCTTTTGGGGTCCACTGTGTATTCAATATTTTTTGGCAACACCTTAGGTTCAAATACATTAATTCTTGCTCTGTCTTCCTTTTTCATTATTCGACTTTCGCATCCATTTTAGGTAACTGAAAAAAATGCGTGATTTAGGTCACCTGCATCTTAGTTATCAAAGTGATATCTTTGCTTTTTAAAACTTTACAGAGTTCTTTTGCAGCACATTTGCCCAATACAATATATTGTTTGATTTCTTGACTGCTCATTCCATGTATGTTGGTTGTTGAAAGTAGAATGAAATCATTGACAGTTTTAATTTCTTCTACATTCATCATGATGTTACTTATAGTTCCAGTTATAAGGATTTTTTCCCTTCCTGTTCAGTGCTTCAAATCATCTTCATTTTCAGCAAGCAGGGTTTCATCATCTGCATATCACTGGTTGTAAAAGTCCTCCTCCGATCCTGATACTACATTCTTCTTTATACAGTTCTGCTTCTCAGATAGTTTTTTTTTTTTTCAGCATATAGATGGGATAAAGTGCAAGAGTACAGCCCTGTGCAACACCTTTTCCAAATTGGAACATACGATATCCTCTCGTTCTGTTCAGATGACTGCCTCTTGATCCATGTTCCATATGAGAACAATTAGGCGTTCTGAAATTCCCATTCTTCACAATGTTATCTGTAATTTGTTATGATTCACACAGTCAAATGTTTTCACATAGCAATAAAAGATATGTAAACATCTTTCTGGTATTCTGTGCTTTAGGCCAACATCTATCTGACAACTGCAATGATATCCCAGGTACTATGTCCTCTTCTGAACCTAGCTTAAATTTCTGGCATTTCCCTGTGGATGTACTGCTGCAACATGTTTTAATTATCTTTGGCAAAATTGTACTCAAGTGTGATGTTAATGATGTTGTTCAATATCTACATCCTGCTGGATCACTTTTCATTGGAATAGGCACAATTATGAATCTCTTCCAGCCAGTTGGCCAGGTAGCTGTCTTCCAAATTTCTTGGCATAGACAAGTGCTCCCAGCATTGCATTAGTTCATTGAAACTTTTCAGTTGGTATTCTGTCAATTCCTGGAGACTTGTTTTTCACCAATGCCTTCAGTGAAGCTTGGACTTCTTGTTTCAATACCACTGTTTCTCTATCATATGCTACCTCCTGAAATGGTTGAACATCGACCAGTACTTTTTGGTACTGACTCTGTGTACTCCTTCCATCTTCCTTTGATGCTTTCTTTGTCGTTCAATATTTTGCTCAATGAATCCTTCAATATTGCAACTCAAGGCTTGAATTTTTCTTCAGTTCTTTCAGCTTGAGAAATGTCGAGGGAGTTCTTTTCCTTTGGTTTTCAAATTCCAAGTGTTTGCACATTCCATTATAATACTTTACCTTATCTTCTTGTGCTGCCATTTGAAATCTTCTTTTAAGTTCTTTTACGTCATCATTTCTTCCATTTGCTTTAGCTACTCTATGTTCAAGAGCAAGTTTCAGAGTCTCTTCTGACGTCTATTTTGGTCTTTTCTATATATATACCATTGAAAAGAGCCTTATCATCTGCAAACTTCTAGACCATCTTCCTCTCAGCTAAGATTAGACAACTTCATCACTTTCTTCTCCACGTTGATGGTTGGTGATTTCAGCATCCAAGTTGACAAGTAACCCATTACCCTGAGCTCTCTGCACTTTGACTGCCACATCTTCAATTGTATTTCCCTCTTCTCTTCAGCCACCAAAACCCAGAATCACTCCAAGACCTGTCATCAGAGTGACACTAAGCACTAATCATTAATGAAAGCATACTGCTTCCTGAATGCAACTTCCTCTCTTTCTGTGTTCCTGCAACATTTTCAGCTATTTCTATCACTTACATCATTTGAACTTCAATTTATTGCATGAACTTAAAATAATCTTTTTATCTTTACTCATTTTCCTACCTATCCAGCTTTTATTCTGTAGCCAACATTAAGATATCACGCTCACATATTTGCTTAGTTATTTTACCCTTCTGTCATTTTTTGCATGTACCTGGCAAACCTTTATACCTGGGAAGGACTTAACTTTGTTTTTCTCTACTTGCACCTGAGCAGTGAAGTTCTGCTAGACACACACACGCACATGCACACACACACACACAAACAGAAGCAAAAAATACCTAAAAGGAAAGTCACTCTAAATTCATGATTTATTATCCAAACTAAGCTCTCAAAAGTTCCTAAGAAACTTATTATCCTCCATTAACAATTTACTCTTCCACAGTCTTCAAATATGCCAAATCTTTATCATATTCTTTAAACCTCCTACCCTTATCCTCATTGTTTTCATTACTTAATGCAAAAGGTCCAAATCCCTGTTCACAAATGTGTAAATCTACTTTTACAGGATATCCTCCACTTTGCTTTTTCCTTCTTGCTTTAAAAGATGTGTCTTTTGCTCTAAGATAGTCCATTCAAAGCCACGTCTTCCAATTAGATTCTTTCTCTTAATTCAGAAAGCTGGACAATGAATAAGGAAGGCTGAAGGAGAATTGATGCCTTTGAATTATGTGTTGGCTAAGAATATTCAATATACTGTGGACTGCCAGAAAAACCAACAAGTCTGTCTTGGAAGAAATACAGCCAGAGTGCTCCTTGGAAGCGATGATGGCGAGGCTTTGTGTTACATACTTAGCACTTGTTATCAGGAGCGAGCTGTCCTTGAAGAAGGACATCATGCTTGGAAGGTTAGAAGGTCAGTGAAAAAGAGGAAGGCCTTCAGTGAGATGCATTGACAAAGTAGCTGCAACAATAGGCTCAAACATAGCAGTGATGTTGAGGATGGTACAGGACTGGGCAATGTTTTGTTCTGTTGTACACAGGATAGCTCTGAGCCAGAAATGGCTCACAGCACCTAACAATGATATTAATATAGTAATGTGCTCGAGAACCTAACCATTAAAAAATGGATATCCCTTGTTGCACATTTCAATGTAATCTAACTTTTCCTGTTTCTTCACATCCAAATCTAGAAAGAAATAGTTATATGTGCAATTGTAGTGGAATTTTATTGTTTTCTGACAGTTATCCTTACTCCTTTTCATGATAACAATGCTGAAACTGCTCTTGATGAATTACTGCTCCTCTAGTCTGATTTAAGTGCTTCAAGTGGAGTTGATTTTATCTTTGGCTTCAGAGTTGAAAGTATGACTCACAGCCTGGATAGTCAAAGTTTGCATCCTTGTTCACTGTCTTGTTTAAAAATGGCTTCCTGTTTCAATCAGAGACAATCAAAGTTAACAGTGAACTTCTGCTGGGATTAAAGAGAAGTACTTTCTCTTTTCTCACCAGACCCAGAAGTTCAGCAAATGTTAAGCCTAGTACTGCCGGTCCTGCCTATTGAGAAAGTTAGTATAAGAATCAAGCAAAAATATAAAATATAGGACAGTAGAATCAAAAAAAGGAGAAAGACAGGCATCCACTAGCATACTTTTAAGGCCTAGATTGAGCTTTACCTCAAGATTTCTCCCTGAATTTTTAATAATGGAAGTAAATACATGACTGTTTTTATTAGTTTGAATTATGTGCCCTTTATTTTCACCTGATATTCTTGAATATAGGTTTAATTGCTTTGTCATTTTACTCATACTCGTACTCTAATGTAGTATATAACCCCCACTGCATTACTTCAACAAAGCAATTCTGCTATGATCACCAAAGAGTGTTAGTTGAAAAGATCAATTAGATCTTGTTTTGTTTTGTTTTTTCTCACCTTACCTCTCAGAATCATTTGCTAGTGCTTACCACATGCTTCTTGATATAACACTGGGTAATTATGGATATTGAATCCAAACAGCCTTTGAAATGGCACGATGCTGTTTTCTGAGATTTGAGTTTCAACAGAGATCTCAGGGATGTTGGCTCTTTGGTTCAGTAGATGATCTTTCCCTAAGGTGTCAACTTCCCATTAGTGCCCACATATTTACAACATTAGATTCATAATTTATATTTTTTCAGTTTATGTGTGTTTGTGTGTGTGTTTTAATGCTGAAGGTATTGGAACTAATATAAGCAATGAGTATACATATGTTTCCATAGATATTTTGTACAATCTTGATAGATTGAGCCTCGATAAGAAGACAGCTTGATTCTGGGAGGACTGTTTTTTTTTTTTTCCCTTCCAAATTCAGGTTATGTGATTCAGCAGCACTTTTAGTAAGCTTTCTAATCTTAACTACTCATTACATTATGTGAGTGTGTGTATGTGAGTATGTGTGTTCTTGCAGAAGGGAAGTAAGGAGGCCCTAAATGATGAAATTTAATTAGAAAATGATTCATGGAAAATTCCTTAGTTCCTGTGAACAAATTTTACCCTCTGAATAATTTTTGAAATTCTTGTAATTTGTGTTTATGGTTCTAAATAATCAAAGTAGTGAAGATTAACTTGTTGAATATCTGTTAACACTGGGAATTTCAATGAGTCTTATTTCAGTATAATCCATTTATGTGGAGTTAAAAATTTATATATATATATATAATAGTTTAACAATATTCCAGTTATGGGCCGTTTCCACAAGCCCTATCAAAGAACACAAGGTCTCAAGTAAGACTGAACAGCTTAATACTGCAAGAAATATGATATTCTGCCAACAATTCTTACTAAAATTTATGGAGGAACAGATTTTGCACAATCATTAAATGCTGCTTATTCTGTGTGATGATTTTGTTGTATTGGATTTATTGCTTATAAAATGATTCTGTATGCTAATTTAAACGGATAGAGGGTCTGCTATGGCGTTCGCATGCGTGAGTGCATGAACGCTTTCTTATGCTATGCCTGGGTGTTCTCCAATCATGTCAAAGAGTAAAATTGGAATTGCTATAAAAATACTTATTCCGTGAAATATGAAAATTTTTTACCAATACATTGAGTAAAGTGAGGGACAAATTCAGAGACTTGAAAAATTTCAAACTCATTCACAAAAATAAAGGAACAAACATTGAGTACTTGGCATTATGTAGATAATTTTTAAGGGAGGCAGCAACCATAACTTGGCATTTGAAGATGTTTCGCAATTTTAACAGCTTTGTAGTTTGAACACATAGTTTGGTGTGACACTAATTCACAAGGTGTAAGGAATAAGTTATAGCTATACAGTATGCAAAATATACAGTATGCAAAGAGGAGGAAAAATGGAATTTTGAAATAATGAGGAACATTTTATGATGCTCTTCCAGGACAGTAAGCACATGGGTCTTCAAGTAAGTACTGTTAATGTCAATAAACAGTACACGTGAAGAATGCTGAAACAGCAGATATTTTGTAATGTATATTTACCACAATAAAAAAAGAAGTATAATAAATGATGACATACCTAAAATTAAAAAAATGTAAAACATAAATTACTTTACAAATTATTGTATTGTTTCTACATTTCAACCTGTTTAATACTTATTTAAAATTATTTTTCATATTAAATGATAATCATTGATTTATACTTCTCAAAAATTAAAATTAATAATAGTCTTCATTTACCATCATTTTCTCTGAGATTATCAATTACCTTATTATCTATAGTGACACACTTCACATGGAGAAAAATATTCTCTTCAGAGAAGATTCAACTGATTATGTCAACAACTTGATATATTTTTAACAATTAAATATAACTTTAAAAAAATTTCTGGTAATTTTATTAAAATTTAAAAATGATATTAAAACACTACATTCTATAGAAAATAGCAGTAATGTTATATAAGAAATAGATATGGTAAAATGTATTGTAGCTTATTAACATGTACTGAGTATAATTTTCTAAGTTGTAATGGTGTTCACTTTATAAATATAAAAGGTATTTATACTTTTTATGCATAGATATAGATTGTTTTTATTTCTTAGGATGCATTTTATTTTAAATATATCATTTTTTAATATTTTTATAAATTCACCAATACAAAAAACAATTTGTCAACAAATTAATATTTTAAAACTTTAAAAATATATTTAGTAACATTTTCACCATTACAATGTCCCAGTTTGGTTATTATGTTATATGGTTGTCTCTTCCATAACTTTCTTTGTCAATAAAATTAGCTAAGTTATATTTCATGGAGACTGAATATGTATTGAAACCTCCTGTACAACATCTTTGAAATGATGTGCATTATAAAACATGTAACTATATAAAATAATAGATATCTTATTAAACTAAAAGGTCTAACATAGAAAAGAAGTAGGATTGGCTTGCAGCATAATATCACATACCAGTGCGTGCATAGACAACCTGTGCAAATGATGCTGCAAATATTGCTTTATTTCCAAAGTTGGTGGATGTCAAGAGCAGGACAGGACACGTTGGTGGCAAAGAAGTATGATACTGGGTACTCATGATTGAGCATTACAATTGCTCACAGTTTGACAGTGTCTTATAAAATTAAACACACATTTATCGTACCTCCATTGCTTTATGAGGTAGTTGTACAACAGAAAAGAAAACAGGACTATGCTTTGTTTAAGCTTTTGGCTTAGGAACAAAATTTTACAGCAGTTTTATTAATGATAGCCAAAAACTGAGAACAAGCTGAATGCCCTTCAACAGATGAACAGATAAACAAATTGTTGTATATTCATATAATGAAATACTACTTTGTCATAAAAAGAAACAAAATATTAATGTACATAACATGGAAGACTGTTAAATGTATTACACTGGGAGAAATAAATGATAATCAAAGGAATATATAATGCATGCTTCCATCTATATGAAACTCTAGAAAAGACATATGTAATATACAGTACAGTGAAACCTGTGACAGCTTCAACTCAATGGGACTGCCTTGTTTTATGAGGTCTCTCAGGTTTTATGCCTCTGATGGTGCAGCCTTAGTGCTTTTTTTTAATCTTTCCTTTTAGTGGAAAATATTTGCATTTTCCTTCTCTGACAGGTTTCTTACTACACAGCATCTGGCTTTCGCAGGTTTTACTGTAATAGTAAAAAAAGAAAAAAAAAGATCATTGGTTGACGGTGGTCAAACGTGGAGAGGGGAAAATTAACTGAGAAACAGCATAATGGATTTGTTTTTTTTTAGGTTGATGGAAATGTTTTTGTTTGGGTTAGTGATTATACTTTTGTCAAAATTTATTAAATTACACACTTAAAGTGAAAGAAAATTAATTGGATTGGCTATAGAACAATACAGGTAAAGTTTATAAATAAACTAGTGCATGAAATCGATCAAAGAGAACACTTGGTAAGATGATATAAAGAATGTTGTAAAAAAATGATGGATAGATGAAATTATAAGACTAAGGGTCTTATTGGAAAAAATAAATAATAGAGTGGAGGAAGGTGTATTATTTTAAGGCATATATTCTTTTTTTATTCTCTTATTGATTAACCTACAGACTATAGCACGCACTCTTGATTTATTTATACGTAAATAGAATTAATATTTTACCAACTCCAGGAATTTAGATAATTTTGTGTCCATTTTCCATTCCACATTTTCTTACAGTTGTTTTCCTGTATTTATTTTGAAACCAACAAACTATGACTATGATTTCTATTATTATTCTTAATACTATTAGTGAATTTATAATTACTTTGGAGAAGCTTGGTAGACATATCCTTAAGCAAGCGATTAAGTTTACCATCACTGGCAACAATTCAAGTTGATATCACGTACCTCTTGATATGACATGGTAAGAAGGACATTTCACCCCCATGATATTCTTCACAAAAATCAACAACCACAGGTTATTCATGAGAAGACATCAGACAAATTTAAATTTAGAAATATTTTATAAAATTCCTGCCCAGCACACTTCAAAAGGGTTAAGATTATGAAAAACAAGAAAATACAGTATTGTCATGGATCGAGTAGACTAAGCAGACACGATGACTAAATGCAATGGTGTATCCTAGACTGGATTTAGAATCAGAAAAAAGAGATATTAGTGAAAAATTGGTAAAATATGAATAAAGTCTGAAATTTAGTTATTGGTATTGTGCCAATGTTAATTTCTTAGAGATGATAATTTTGATATGATTATGTAAAATATTAGCATTTGGGGAATCTGGTTGAGGGCTATATGGAAACTCTTTGTACTACCTTTTTCACCCCTTTTTTTGTAAATCTAAAATTATTTCAAATTAAATTAAAAAAGCCAATCACCGATCTTTCACCATCTTCAGTAAGAGAAAAATTTACAACCCCTTTCTTCCCAAACACCGTATTGTGCTTTCCTGTTTCTTTCTTTATTTTTTTTACATAGTACAGAAAGGTCATATTGACAATATGCTACCTGGCTTTCTTATTTATTTGGTTTCTTTTCTGTCTTATCGCCTTTAAACTTAAAGTCTATAATGATGGAGATCTTGTTTGTTTACTTCATTGCAGCATCCCCTGTAGCCAGAATTCAGTAAATATTTGTCAAACGGAATTACTCAAGCACTTTCTAATTTAGAAATATTTTCTTAATATAATAACTACCAGGATCTCCTTATTTTGAGGTGCAAGAAAGATATTTATGTTGCAAAGTTCCAGTCAAACACCAACAATACATTCTAGAATTCACAGTGCATATCTAGTTAGTTTTCATAGAAATTATATATAAATTTTCTTAATAATAATTGTTGTTTATATTGGATGCTAGCTTATTCTGTTCAAATAATGTTATATCAGGAGTCAGCGTTCCCATTTCAGGCAGTTTCTATCTGTTTTCAATAGAGAGTTAATGATATTGTTTTTGGTATAAATTATTGTAATAAATTGTTAGATAATAAGATGCCATTCATAGTGAATAATGAGAGTAATGGAATCATGGATAACCAGATTATCTTTTAGAATGAAACTAACTCTACCATTATGAAAATGGCATAAGTTTAAAATTATAGTTTAAAATATGTTTTATGAGTTGTGTTTTATGGTAAGACTTTGATGCATATCTCTTTGAAATTTATCTTCTTCATATGACAGCCAAATATAACATATGTTTCTGTTAAATCTTATGACATTTTGTTGTCTACACAAATCTTTGACTTTTTACCCACACTTCCTTAAAATTAATTATGTTTGTTCTTGTTTTGGAACATTTGATGGATTAAGAGGCTATGATTTGTGTATGAGATGCTGAATATTAAAATGGATAAACTTGTCTCATCCATTAATTTAGTAGTAGCTCAAATTAATAAGGAATGACAGAAATAAAATGAGAAGCAACAGCCCAGCACATTAACGTTTTGTTTAAATTCAGAGTACTGTTTTAAAATTGACTAAATTTTCTCCACATTCTGTAGTTTCATTATACCCGAAATACTGAGGGCCCCTCGTTCTCTTTTCAGATATTGTAGTTTTGCTGTACAAAGTTTATTTATTTATTTTACTTTTGTGTGTGTGTGTGTTTCTTTATTATTTTATGTTCCGACGGTGAGTTTTATAACTTGTAGACATGAACTTGTGATTTCCTATGTATTCTTAGCTTTGTTATGGTGATTTTTCTAACAAAACAATAAACTTTGCTCTCATTTCCACCCAGTCCAGACCTATATTCGGCCTTTCAACCATTTGCCAGAATCCCTGGGTGGCGCAAATGGTTATTGCACTCAGCTACTAACCAAAATGTTGGAGGATCAAACCTACCCAGAGGCACTTGGAAAGAAAGGCTTGATAGTCTTCTCCTGAAAAATCATCCATTGAAAACCTTATGGAGTACAGTTCTAGTCTGACACTCTTGGGGTTGTCATGAATTGGGGTCAACTCAATGCCAAATTTTTGTTTGTTTGTTTACCGCTTGTCTTTTTTTTTATTGTACTTTAGATGAAGATTTACAGAGCAAACAAGTTTCTCATTAGACAATTAATATACATACTGTTTTGTGACATCGGCTGCCAACCCCACGACACATCAACACTCTCTTCTTCTGACCTTGGGTTTGCCATTACCAGCTTTCCTGTCTCGTCCTGCCTTCTCATCCTTATCCCTGGGCTGGTGTGCCCAATTAGTTTCATTTTCTTTTATGGGCCTGTCTAATCTTTGTCTGAAAGGTGAACCTCAGGAGTATCTTCATTACTGAGCTATAGCTGTAGAAAGTTTGAGTTTTTTTTTTTTTAGTTTTAATTTTTTTTTTTTTTTTTTAATTTTTATTAAGCTTCAAGTGAACATTTACCATTCCAATCAGTCTGTCACATGTAGGTTTACATACATCTTACTCCCTTCTCCCACTTGCTCTCCCCCTATTGAGTCAGCCCTTACAGTCTCTCGTTTCGTGCCAATTTTACCATCTTCCCTCTCTCTCTATCTTCCCATCCCCCCTCCAGTCAAGAGTTGCCAACACACTCTCCCGTGTCCACCTGATTTAATTAGCTCACTCTTCATCAGTATCTCTCTCCCCCCCACTGACCAGTCCTTTTCATGCCTGATGATTTGTCTTCGGGGATGGTTCCTGTCCTGTGCCATCAGAAGTTCTGGGGAGCATTATCTCTGGGATTCCTCTAGTCGCAATCATACCATTAGGTGTGGTCTTTTAATGAGAATTTGGGGTCTGCATCCCATTGGTCTCCTGCTCCCTCAGGAGTTGTCTCTTGTGTTCCCTGACAGGGCAGACATCGGTTGTGGCCGGGCATCAACTAGTTCTTCTGGTCTCAGGATAATGTAGGTCTCTGGTTCATGTGGCCCTTTCTGTCTCTTGGGTTCTTAGTTGTCGTGTGACCTTGGTGTTCTTCCTTTGCCTTTGCTCCCGGTGGGTTGAGACCAATTAATGTATTTTAGATGGCTGCTTGTTGGCATTTAGGACCCCAGGTGCCACAATTCAAAGTGGGATGCAGAGTGTTTTCATAATAGAATTGTTTTGCCCATTGACTTAGAAGTCCCCTCAAACCAAGTTCCCCAGACCCCAGCCCCTGCTCCGCTGACCTTTGAAGCTTTCATTTTATCTCGGAAACCTCTTTACTTTTAATCCAGTCCAATTAGGCTGATCTTCCTTGTTTTGAGTGTTGTCTTTCCCTTCACCCAAAGCAGTTCCCATCTACAGATTGATCAATAAAAAGCCCTCTCCCTCCCTCCCTCCCTCCCTCCCCCCTTTGTAACCACAAAAGTATGTGTTCTTTTCCGTTTTTTCTATTTCTCAAGATCTTATAATAGTGGTCTTATACAATATTTGTCCTTTTGCAACTGACTCATTTCGCTCAGCATAATGCCTTCCAGATTCCTCCATGTTATGAAATGTTTCAGAGATTCGTCACTGTTCTTTATCGATGCGTACTATTCCATTGTGTGAATATACCACAATTTATTTACCCATTCGTCCGTTGATGGACATCTTGGTTGCTTCCAGCTTTTTGCTATTGTAAACAGAGCTGCAATAAACATGGGTGTGCATATATCTGTTTGTGTGAAGGGTCTTGTATCTTTAGGGTATATTCCGAGGAGTGGGATTTCTGGGTTGTATGGTAGTTCTATTTCTAACTGTTTAAGATAACGCCAAATGGATTTCCAAAGTGGTTGTACCATTTTACAATCCCACCAGCAGTGTATGAGAGTTCCAGTCTCTCCGCAGCCTCTCCAACATTTATTATTTTGTGTTTTTTGAATTAATGCCAGTCTAGTTGGTGTCAGATGGAATCTCATCGTAGTTTTAATTTGCGTTTCTCTAATGGCTAATGATCGAGAGCATTTTCTCATGTATCTGTTGGCTGCCTGAATATCTTCCTTAGTGAAATGTGTGTTCATATCCTTTGCCCACTTCTTGATTGGGTTGTTTGTCTTTTTGTGGTTGAGTTTTGACAGAGTCATGTAGATTTTAGAGATCAGGCGCTGGTCTGAGATGTCATAGCTGAATATTCTTTCCCAGTCTGTAGGTGGTCTTTTTACTCTTTTGGTGAAGTCTTTAGATGAGCATAGGTGTTTGATTTTTAGGAGCTCCCAGTTATCTGGTTTCTCTTCATCATTTTTGGTAATGTTTTGTATTCTGTTTATGCCCTGTATTAGGGCTCCTAGGGTAGATCCTATTTTTTCTTCCATGATTTTTATCATTTTAGTCTTTATGTTTAGGTCTTTGATCCACTTGGAGTTAGTTTTTGTGCATGGTGTGAGGTATGGGTCCTGTTTCATTCTTTTGCAAATGGATATCCAGGTATGCCAGCACCATTTGTTAAAAAGACTATTATTTCCCCAATTGACTGACACTGGTCCTTTGTCAAATATCAGCTGCTCATAAACGGATGGATTTATATCTGGATTCTCAATTCTGTTCCATTGGTCTATGTGCCTGTTGTTGTACCAGTACCAGGCTGTTTTGACTACTGTAGCTATATAATAGGTTCTGAAATCAGGTAGGGTGAGGCCTCCCACTTTCTTCTTCTTTTTCAGTAATGTTTTGCTTATCCGGGGGTTCTTTCCTTTCCATATGAAATCAGTGATTTGTTTCTCTATTCCCTTAAAGTATGACATTGGTATTTGGATTGGAAGTGCGTTGTATGTATAAATGGCTTTTGGTAGAATAGACATTTTTACTATGTTAAGTCTTCCTATCCATGAGCAGGGTATGTTTTTCCATTTAAGTGTGTCCTTTTGAATTTCTTGTAACAGAGTTTTATAGTTTTCTTTGTATAGGTCTTTTACATCTTTGGTAAGATTTATTCCTAAGTATTTTATCTTCTTGGGGGCTACTGTGAATGGTATTGATTTGGTTATTTCCTCTTCGGTGTTCTTTTTGTTGATGTAGAGGAATCCAAGTGATTTTTGTATGTTTATTTTATATCCTGAGACTCTTCCAAACTCTTCTATTAGTTTCAGTAGTTTTCTGGAGGATTTCTTAGGGTTTTCCATGTATACGATCATGTCATCTGCAAATAGTGATAGCTTTACTTCCTCCTTACCAATCTGGATACCCTTTATTTCTTTGTCTAGCCTAATTGCCCTGGCTAGGACTTCAAGTACGATGTTGAATAAGAGCGGTGATAAAGGGCATCCTTGTCTGGTTCCCGTTCTCAAGGGAACTGCTTTCAGGTTCTCTCCATTTAGAGTGATATTGGCCGTTGGCTTTGCATAGATGCCCTTTATTATGTTGAGGAATTTTCCTTCAATTCCTATTTTGGTGAGAGTTTTTATCATAAATGGGTGTTGAACTTTGTCAAATGCCTTTTCTGCATCTATTGATAAGATCATGTGGTTTTTATCTTTTGTTTTATTTATGTGATGGATTACATTAATGGTTTTTCTGATATTAAACCAGCCTTGCATACCTGGTATAAATCCCACTTGGTCAGGGTGTATTATTTTTTTGATGTGTTGTTGGATTCTATTGGCTAGAATTTTGTTAAGGATTTTTGCATCTATGTTCATGAGGGATATAGGTCTAAAATTTTCTTTTTTTGTAATGTCTTTACCTGGTTTTGGTATCAGGGAGATGGTAGCTTCATAGAATGAGTTGGGTAGTATTCCGTCTTTTTCTATACTTTGAAATACCTTCAATAGTAATGGTGTTAAGTCTTCTCTGAAGGTTTGGTAGAACTCTGCAGTGAAGCCATCTGGGCCAGGACTTTTTTTTGTTGGGAGTTTTTTGATTACCGTTTCAATCTCTTTTTTTTGTTATGGGTCTATTTAGTTGTTCTACTTCTGAATGTGTTAGTTTAGGTAAGTAGTATTGTTCTAAGAATTTGTCCATTTCTTCTAGGTTTTCAAATTTGTTAGAGTACAATTTTATGTAGTAATCTGATATGATACTTTTGATTTCATTTGGTTCTGTTGTGATGTGGTCCTTCTCGTTTCTTATTCGGGTTATTAGTTTCCTTTCCTGTTTTTCTTTAGTCAGTCTAGCCAATGGTTTATCAATTTTGTTAATTTTTTCAAAGAACCAGCTTTTGGCTTTGTTAATTCTTTCAATTGTTTTTCTGTTCTCTAATTCATTTAGTTCAGCTCTAATTTTTATTATTTGTTTTCTTCTGGTGCCTGATGGATTCTTTTGTTGCTCACTTTCTATTTGTTCAAGTTGTAGGGACAGTTCTCTGATTTTGGCTCTTTCTTCTTTTTGTATGTGTGCATTTATCGATATAAATTGGCCTCTGAGCACTGCTTTTGCTGTGTCCCAGAGGTTTTGATAGGAAGTATTTTCATTCTCGTTGCTTTCTAAGAATTTCCTTATTCCCTCCTTGATGTCTTCTATAACCCAGTCTTTTTTCAGGAGGGTATTGTTCATTTTCCAATTTGATTTCTTTTCCCTAGTTTTTCTGTTATTGATTTCTAGCTTCATTGCCTTGTGGTCTGAGAAGATGCTTGGTAATATTTCGATGTTTTGGATTCTGGAAAGATTTGTTTTATGCCCTAATATGTGGTCTATTCTAGAGAATGTTCCATGTGCGCTAGAAAAAAAAGTATATTTTGCAGCAGTTGGGTGGAGAGTTCTGTATAAGTCAATGAGGTCAAGTTGGTTGATTGTTGTAAGTAGGTCTTCCGTGTCTCTATTGAGCTTCTTACTAAATGTCCTGTCCTTCTCCGAAAGTGGTGTGTTGAAGTCTCCTACTATATATGTGGAGGTGTCTATCTCACTTCTCAATTCTGTTAAAATTTGATTTATGTATCTTGCAGCCCTGTCATTAGGTGTGTAAATATTTAATATGGTTATGTCTTCCTGATCAATTGTCCCTTTTATCATTATATAGTGTCCTTCTTTATCCTTTGTGGCGGATTTAAGTCTAAAGTCTATTTTGTCAGAAATTAATATTGCTACTCCTCTTCTTTTTTGCTTATTGTTTGATTGATATACTTTTTTCCATCCTTTGAGTTTGAGTTTGTTTGTGTCTCTAAGTGTAAGGTGTGTCTCTTGTAGGCAGCATATAGATGGATCGTGTTTTTTTATCCAGTCCGTGACTCTCTGTCTCTTTATTGGTGCATTTAGTCCATTTACATTCAGCGTAATTATAGATAAGTAAGTTTTTAGTGCTGTCATTTTGATGCCTTTTCATGTGTGTTGTTGGCCATTTCATTTTTCCACATGCTTTTTTGTGCTGAGACGTTTTTCTTAGTAGCATGTGAGATCCTCATTTTCATAATGTTTAACTTTGTGTTTATTGAGTCGTTACATTTTTCTTGGCTTTTTTCTTGAGTTATGGAATTGATATTCCTTTTTGTGTTTACCTTTTTATTTACCCCTATTTTTCTAAGTAAAAACCTAACTTGTATCCTTCTATTTCGCCTTGTATCACTCTCCATCTGGCAGTTCAATGCCTCCTATATTTAGTCCCTCTTTTTGATTATTTTGATCGTTTATCTATTGATTTCCATGATTTCCTGTTGTGTGTATTATTTTGTTTATTTATTTATTTTTTAGAATTAGTCTTAATTTGTTTGTTTTTGTGCTTTCCCTATTTGAGTTGATATCAGGACGTTCTGTTTTGTGACCTTGTATTGTGCTGGTACCTGATATTATTGGTCATCCGGCCAAACAATCTCCTTTAGCATTTCTTGCAGTCTTGGTTTAGTTTTTGCAAATTCTCTAAACTTGTGTTTATCTGTAAATATCTTAATTTCGCCTTCATATTTCAGAGAGAGTTTTGCTGGATATATGATCCTTGGTTGGCAGTTTTTCTCGTTCAGTGCTCTGTATATGTCGTCCCATTCCCTTCTTGCCTGCGTGGTTTCTGCTGAGTAGTCTGAACTTATTCTTATTGATTCTCCCTTGAAGGAAACCTTTCTTTTCTCCCTGGCTGCTTTTAAAATTTTCTGTTTGTCTTTGGTTTTGGCAAGTTTGATGATGATATGTCTTGGTGTTTTTCTTTTTGGATCAATCTTAAATGGGGTTCGATGAGCATCTTGGATAGATATCCTTTCATCTTTCATGATGTCAGGGAAGTTTTGTGTCAGGAGTTCTTCAACTATTTTCTCTGTGTTTTCTGTCCTCCCTCCCTGTTCTTGGACTCCAATCACTCGCAAGTTATCCTTCTTGATAGAGTCCCACATGATTCTTAGGGTTTCTTCATTTTTTTTAATTCTTTTATCTGATTTTTTTTCAGCTATGTTGGTGTTGTTTCCCTGGTCCTCCAGAAGTCCCAGTCTACATTCTAATTGCTCGAGTCTGCTCCTTTGACTTTCTATTGCGTTGTCAAATTCTGTAATTTTATTGTTAATCTTTTGGATTTCTACATGCTGTCTCTCTATGGATTCTTGCAACTTGTTAATTTTTCCACTATGTTCTTGAATAATCTTTTTGAGTTCTTCAACAGTTTTATCAGTGTGTTCCTTGGCTTTTTCTGCATTTATCCTAATTTCATTTGTGATATCTTTAAGCATTCTGTAAATTAGTTTTTTATATTCTGTATCTGATAATTCCAGGATTGTATCTTCATTTGGGAAAGATTTTGATTCTTTTGTTTGGGGGGTTGGAGAAGCTGTCATGGTCTGTTTCTTTATGTGGTTTGATATGGACTGCTGTCTCCGAGCCATCACTGGGAAACTAGATTTTCCAAGTAGTCAGCTAAAAAAAAATGCAGTCAGATCCCTATCTGAATTCTCTCTCTGGCTCCGGGTATTCGGATGTTAATGGGGTCGCCTGGGGAGGGTGGGGGAGGGATCTGAGAGCTAGGAGTGTAGCACCACAGAATATAGAGCTGAACACCACGTTCACGCTCCGCTCCCGTTCGCCAAAATCCGGGCTGGACGGGTCCCTGGCTAGGACACTGCTTTCCTTGCTCGGAAACCAGTCACTTCCTCCTGGGGACTTCCTCCGGTGCGCGGCACCGCTCGTGGGCACTGGGTGGGCGTTTCCCGCACGAACGGGTGGGCCCGCCCCCAGGGTCTATTCAGGCGATTATAATTGGGTCCCACGGTCACGCCCTGCCTGTGCGCGCCCAAATCCCAGCGGGATGACTTCCGGGTTGAGACGCTGCTTTCCCCGTTCTGGAAGCAGTCACTTCCTCCCGGGGACTTCTCCTTCCGGAGCGCCACACCTCTCGCGCGAACTGGGTTGGCGTCACCTGCACGGCCAGGTGGGCCCGCCCCCTGGGTCAATTCAGGGCAATAAAAATGGACTCCGCGCTCACGCCCCGCTCGTGCGCTCGCCCAAGTCCCGGCAGGACGGCACCCCGTCTGGGATGCTACTTTCTGCGCTTCGGGACCAATCACTTCCTCCCGGGGACTTCTCCTTCCGGTGTGCCACACCTCTCGCGCAAACTGGGAGGGCGTCACTCGCACGACCAGGTGGTCCCGCCCCCTGGGTCAATTCAGGGTAATAAAAATGGACCCCGCGCTCATGCCCCGCCCGCGCGCGTGCCCAGATCCCAGCGGAATGGCTCCCCGTCTGGGATGCTGCTTTCCCTGCTTTGAGACCAGACACTTACGGGGATTTCTCCCTCTGGTGTGCCGCGCCGCACGCGCGGACTGGGTGTGCGTCCTCCCGCACGAACGTGTGGGCCCCACCCTGGGGTCACTTTAGGGAAATATAGTTGACCCCCCCCGCTCGCGCCCCGTCGGCTTCTCGCCTAACTCCCGGCGGGACGGCACCCCAGCTGGGACGCTGTTCTCCCCCCTCCCAGATCAGTCACTGCCTCCCGGGTGCTTCTCCCTCCGGCTGGGCCCCTACGCCGCCCACGCCAACCTGCTAGACTTCCTCCCGGGATGGGTTCGGGGGGGGAATGGGTGGGCCCCCTTTCTGTGCCGTCTGCCCCCCTGGGCTCTGCCCCAGATCGAGCTCCGAAGGTCACCTGCCTGGTGCGCTGGCTTCTAGTTCTGAAAACAGTCGCTGTCTGCCCGTATTTGTTCGTTTTCCATCTCTAAGTCTGTGCTTGTTGTTCAGAGTTCGTAGATTGTTATGTATGTGATCGATTCCCTTGTTTTTCCGAGGCTTTGTTGCAAGAGGGATCCGCGGTAGCGTCCACCTAGTCCGCCATCTTGGCCCCGGATCAAGTTTGAGTATTTTTGTATTATCCAAATATTGACTAAAATCTTCCACCTGTTTTTTTTTTTTTTTTTTTTTTACTTTCCTCTATTTTCTATTTTGTAATTTCCTGTTCTTTGTCAATATTTTCAAATTTACCTTTTACGAGTTATTTTCAACTTTCTATCTGACAGCTCTAATATCTGATTATCTCATATTCTGTTTTTTGGTGTCCTTTGTGTTTTCTCTTGGTTTTTAGTCACATCTTTATATACTTAGTTGTGATTGGTTAAGTAGCATGCATTGTATTTTTAAAAAGTGTAGAGGAAATTTGACATTTTCTTCTTCCAGTGAGGACATTTTACCTCTTCTGGCCAGAAATTATGTTTGCCAAACATCACTCTGATTGGATAAGAAGGGACTGAGATGAGTTCAAGCTGGTGTTTAATTGTGTGAAGTTTAGATTTTTTTCTCACACACCTTGCATCCAATATAAAGCCTGAATGGCCGCCAAGGCTCCCCTTCTTTGACATTATTTAAACCTCAGCCATTATTTCTCCAGCCTTATAAGTCTGTGGAAGATTCTCAACTTTCAGCATCTCAGTCACAGCATTAAACAATGATAATTCTTCAAGAAGTATTGTGGGTCCATGTCAGTGAGCTTGCCACTCTGGTATTTTTTTCTCTCATCACATGGTCCTACAAATATACCCACTCCTCACTTATCGACTATCTCATTATTGAACGTTTTGCAGTTACAATAGTAAAAAGTCTACTCTCCAACTATTTTGCACATTAACGATGTATGTCTGGCAGTAATGAATGCTGAGGCACAACATAAAAGTAACATTGGCTGTGATCGTTAGGATCATGTGTCAACTTGGAGGGGTCATATTTCTCAATGGTTTGGCTGTTAAACCCATTGCTGTAGAGCAAATTCCAACTCACAGTGACCCTATAGGACAGAGTAGAACTGCCCCATAGAGTTTCCAAGGAGCTTCTCGTGGATTCGAACTGCTGATAATGATCTGGTATCCTCCATTTTGTGATCTGATATGGCCATCCTTCATTTTCACATAATGCCAAATTTCACTTAATGGCCTGGTCTTTGTAACCTAACCATGTTAATAAGTGAGGAGTTGATGGCATTGTTTCCTTGATAAATCTTTGCTGTTCCAAAACAACTAATCTACATTACAGGAAGTAGAACTCCTTTCTTGTATTTTCTATATTGTTAAAATTTAGAATATTATATTTCCAGTAAATTAAATGTAATATTTCATGGTCTTTTTCTATTCTACGTTACAGGTCAATAAGTTTCCAATATAAATACATGATAAATCATATAAGATAGAAAGAAAGCTATCTAGATAGCTATCCATCTGTCTATTTAAGTATACAGACAGATGATAGATAGATAGATATGTAGGTAGGTAGAGTGAGAGAGTGAGAGAGAGGTAGATAGATGATAGATAAATATGTTTTGTAGAGTTGGAAATTTTTCCTGATGTCATTAGATGATGTCCCTTGGAGTATATATATTTTTACACAGTCAAGTTTAAAAATCTGCATGTTCAGTGAGTATAATTTTTTTAATTAACACACTTAACTGTTTGTTTTCTTATTTATACCTTGCTGCCTTTACTGTTTATCAGGGACAGATTATGCAAAAAAAAAAGAGATTTAAAAATTTTGTATAAATGTCTTGTTTTCACATATATCACTCTTTTCCACTTCATATCGTCCTCCAATCTTCTGCTTTCACCCTTTTTTTCTACCTTCATTACTCATCGTAATGTTTTATTTATTCTTCTTTAACTTCATTTTTTTTATGGTAATTGTTGACTTAAAAAAATGAATAATAAAAATCAGTTAGATTCCTCTACACTAACAAAAAGAACATTGGAGAGGGTATCACCAAATCTATACCATTTACAATAGCACCCAAGAAGATAAAATACTTAGGAATAAATCTTACCAGAGACATAAAAGACATATACAAAGAAAACTACAAAACACTGCTGCAAGAAACCAAAAGAAACCTGGATAAGTGGAAAAACATACCTTGCTCATGGATAGCAAGACTTAACATTGTAAAAATGTCTGTTCTACCAAAAGCGATCAATAGATACAATGCAATTCTGATCCAAATTCCAATGACATTTTTTAATGAGCTGGAGAAACAAATCACCAACTTCACATGGAAGGGAAAGAGGCCCCGGATAAGATCATGGAAGAAAAAATAGAGACAACACTAGGAGCCCTAATACATGGCATAAACAGTATACAAAACATTACTAACAATGCACAAACACCAGAAGAGAAGTTAGATAACTGGGAGCTCCTAAAAATCAAACACCTATGCTCATCCAAAGACTTCACTAAAAGAGTAAAAAGACTACCTACAGACTGGGAAAAAAAAATTTAGGTATGACATTTCTGATCAGCATCTCATCTCTAAAATCTACATGATACTGCAAAAACTCAACTACAAAAAGACAAATAACCCAATTAAAAATGGGCAAAGGATATGAACAGGCACTTTACTAGAGAAGACATTCAGGTAGCTAACAGATACACAAGGAAATGTTCACGATCATTAGCCACTAGAGAAATGTAAATCAAAACTACCATGAGATTCCAACGCATTCCAGTAATGCTGGCATTAATCCAAAAAACACAAAATAGTAAATTTTGGAGAGGTTGTGGAGAGACCTGAACACTTATACACTGCTGGTGGGAATGTAAAATGGTACAACCACTTTGGAAATCGATTTGGCATTTCCTTAAAAAACTAGAAATAGAACTACCATATAATCCAGCAATACTACTCCTTGGAATATATCCTAGAGAAATAAGAGCCTTTACAGAAATAGATATATGCACACCCGTGTTCACTGCAGCACTGTTTACAATAGCAAAAAGATGGAAGGAACCAAGGTGCCCACCAACGGATGAATGGATAAATAAATTATGGTATATTCACACAATGGAATACTACACACATCAATAAAGAAAAATAATGAATCCATTAAACAGTTCATAACATGGAGGAATCTGGAAAGCATTATGCTGAGTGAAAATAGTCAGTTGCAAAAGGATAAATATTGCATGAGACCACTATTATAAGAACTCAAGAAATAGTTTAAACAGAGAAGAAAATATTCTTTGATGGTTATGAGAGTGAGGAGGGAGGGAGGGAAGGAATGGGTACTCACTAATTAGATAGTAGACAAGAACTATTTTAGGTGAAGGGAAAGACAACACACAATACTGGAGAGGTCAGCACAGCTGGACTAAACCAAAAGCAATGAAGTTTCCTGAATAAACTGAATGCGTCAAAGGCCAGCGTATCAGGGGCAGCGGTTTGGAGACCATGGTTTCAGGGGACATCTAGGTCAGTTGGCATAATAAAATCTATTAAAAAACATTCTGCATCCTGCTTTGGAGAGCAGCATCTGGGGTCTTAAGCGCTAGCAAATGGCCATCTAAGATGCACCAATTGGTCTCAACCCACCTGGAGCAAGGAAAAACGAAGAACACCAAAGACACAAGGTATTTACAAGCCCAAGTGACAGAAAGGACCACATAAACCAGAGACAACATGAGCCTGAGACCAGAAGAACTAGATTGTGCCTGGCTACAACTAATAAGTGCCCTGACAGGGAACAAAACAGAGAATCCCTGAGGGAGCAGGAGAGCAGTGGGATGTAGATGTCAAATTCTCGTAAAAAGACCAAACTTAATGGTCTGACTGAGACTAGAAGGACCCCGGAGGTCATGGTCCTCAGACCTTATGTTAGCCTAAGACTGGAACCATTCCCAAAGCCAACTCCTCAAACGGATTGGACTGGATACTCTTGAGGAGTGAGCTCCTTGGATCAAGTAGACACATGAGACTATGTGGGCTTCTATCTGGAGGGGAGATGAGAAGGTACTGGGGAACAGAAACTGGCTGAATGGACACGGGAATAGAGGGTGGAGAGAAGGAATGTGCTGTCCCATTAGGGAGAGAGCAACTGGGAGTGTATAGCAAAAAAAAAAAAAAGGTGTACATAAATTTCAGTATGAGAGACTGACTTGATTTGTAAACTTTTGCATAAAACTCAATAAGTTGCTTTAAAAAAAGATTTAAAAAATAAATAAAATGATTTTTAATGTTGCCAAATAAATTCCAAGCAATTTCTACATATGCCTTAGGTATTTCTTAGAATTTGTCTGTTGATGTTAAAAATCTATTATTCTTTTCTTTATTCTTTTACAATGACCACTTACCACTCAATTTTGAATTTATATATTTTATTGCGTTTGTCTTTTACTCATAAAAACAATGAAATCTTAATTTCTTTGAACCTCCATTATTTGAACTTTAAAATGAGAGGTTGAGGTTGTATTAAAGAATTATAGTTAGTGCTATAATTTGGATGGGCTATTAAGCATAAAATTCTTACAATATTTTTACAGAGCAGTTGTTATTGTTTTTTTCATGTACTAAAAGCAACATTGTTCCCTGTCGATACACTGCTGCAAAGACCACAGCCTTCAGTATGCATTATACCTCCACATTGTTGTTCTTGTTAGGTGCCATCGAGCCAGTTCCGACTCACAGAAACCCTATGCACAACAGAAAGAAACACTGCCCAACCTGAGCCATCCTTACAATCGTCATGCTTGAGCTCATTGTTGCAGCCACTGTGTCAATCCACCTCGATGAGGGTCTTCGACTTTTCTGCTGACCCTGTACTCTGCCAAGCATGATGTCCTTCTCCAGGGACTGATCCCTCCTGACAACATGTCCGAAGTATGTAAGATGCAGCCTCGCCACCCTTGCTTCTAAGGAGCATTCTGGTTGTATTTCTTCCAAGGCATATTTGTTGGTTCTTTTGGCAGTCCATGGTGTGGTCAATATTCTTTGCCAACACCACAATTCAAAGCCGTCAATTCTTTTTTGGTCTTCCTTATTCATTGCCCAGCTTTCACATGCATATGATGGGATTGAAAATACCATGGCTTGGGTCAGGCCACCTTAGTCTTCAAGGCAACATCTCTGCTTTTCAACACTTTAAAGAGGTCCTTTGCAACAGATTTACCCAACACAATGAATATGTCTTTTGATTTTGTGACTACTGCTTCCATGGCTGTTGATCGTGGATCCAAGTAAAATGAAATCCTTGACAACTTCAGTCTTTTATCCATTAATAATGATGTTGCTCATTGGTCCAGTTGTGAGGATTTTTGTTTTCTTTATGTTGAGGTGCAATCCATACTGAAGGCTGTGGTCTTTGATCTTCATTAGTAAGTGCTTCAAGTCCTCTTCACTTTCAGCATGCAAGGTTGTGTCATCTGCATAATACAGGTTGTTAATGAGTCTTCCTCCAATCCTGATGCCCCGTTCTTCTTCATATAGTCCAGGTTCTCAGATTATTTGCTCAGCATACACACTGAATAGGTATGGTAAAAGAATACAACCCTAACGCACACCTTTCCTGACTTGAAACGAATAAGTATCCCCTTGTTCTGTCCAAACAAACAGCCTCTTGATCTATATGTAAATGTTTCTCATGAGCACAAGTAAGTGTTCTGGAATTCCCATTTTTCGCAATGTTATCCATAATTTGTTATGATCCACACAGTCGAATGCCTTTGCATAGTCATTAAAACACAGGTAAACATCCTTCTAGTATTCTCTGCTTTCAGCTAGGATCCATCTGACATCAGCAATGATATCCCTGGTTCCACGTTCTCTCCTGAAACCAGCCTGAATTTCTGGCAGTTCCCTGTCGATATACTGCTGCAGCCATTTTTGAATGATCTTCAGCAAACTTTTCCTTGTGTGTGATATTAATGATATTCTATAATTTCCACATTCAGTTGGATCACCTTTCTTGGAAATAGGCATAAATATGGATCTCTTCCAGTCAGTTCGCCAGGAAGCTGTCTTCTATATTTTTTGGCATAGACGAGTGAGCACCTCCAGGAGTGCATCTGTTTGTTGAAACATCTCAATTGATATTCCATCAATTCCTGGAGCCTTGTTTTTTGCCAATGCCTTCAGAGCAGCTTGGGCTTCTTCCTTCAGTACCATCAGTTCCTAATCATGTGCTACCTCTTGAAATGGTTGAACATTGACTAATTCTTTTTGGTATAATGACTCTGTGTATTCCTTCCATCTTTTTTTGATGCTTCCTGCATCGTTTAATATTTTACCCATAGAATCCTTCACTATTGCAACTCGAGGCTTGAATTTTTCTTCAGTTCTTTCAGCTTGAGAAACGCCGAAAGTGTTCTTCCCTTTTGGTTTTCCATCTCCAGCTCTTTGCACGTGTCATTATAGTACTTTACTTTGTCTTTTCGAGAGGCCCTTTGAAATCTTCTGTTCAGTTCTTTTACTTCATCAATTCTTCCCTTTGCTTTAGCTGTTCGATGCTCAAGAGCAAGTTTCAGAGTCTTCTGTGACATCCATCTTGGTCTTTTCTTTCTTTCCTATCTTTTCAATGACCTCTTGCTTTCCTCATGTATGATGTCCTTGATGTCAATCCACAACTCGTCTGGTCTTTGGTCACTAGTGTTCAGTGTGTCAAATCTATTCTTGAGATGGTCTCCAAATTCAGGTGGGATATACTCAAGGTCATATTTTGGCTCTCATGGACTTGCTCTGGTTTTCTTCAGCTTCGGCTTGAACTTGCACATGAGGAATTGATGGTCTGTTCTACATTCTGCCCCTGGCCTTTTTCCAACTGATTATATTGAACTTTTTCATCGTCTCTTTCCACAGATGTAGTCAATTTGATTTCTGTGTGTTCCATCTGGTGAGGTCCATGTGCATAGTCGCTGTTTATGTTGGTGAAAGAAGATATTTGCAAGGAAGAAGTTGTTGGTTTTGCAAAATTCTATCATTCGATCTCTGGCATTGTTTCTATCACCAAGGCCATATTTTCCAACTACTGATCCTTCTTCTTTGTTCCAACTTTCACATTCCAATTGCCAGTAATTATCAATGCATCTTGATTGCATGTTCCATCAATTTCAGACTGCAGCAGCTGATAAAAGTCTTCTATTTCTTCATCTTTGGCCCTAGTAGTTGGTGCATAAATTTGAATAATAATCACATTAACTGGTCTTCCTTGTAGTCATATGGATATTATCCTATCACTGACAGCATTGTACTTCAGGACAGATCTTGAAACGTCCTTTTTGATGATGAATGCAACACCATTCCTCTTCGAGCTGTCATTCCCAGCATAATGGACTATATGATTGTCTGATTCAGAATGGCCAATGCCAGTCCATTTCACCTCACTAATGCCTAGGATATCGATGTCTATGCGCTCCATTTCATTTTTGATGATTTCCAGTTTTCCTAGATTCACACTTCATACATTCCATGTTCTGATTATTAATGGATGTTTGCAGCTGTTTCTTCTCATTTTGAGTCATGCCACATCAGCAAATGAAGGTCCTGCAAGCTTTACTCCATCAACGTCATTAAGGTTGACTCTACTTTGAGGAGATAGCTCTTCCTCAGGCATCCTTTGAGTGCCTTCCGACCTGGGGGGCTCATCTTCCAGCACTATATCAGACAATGTTTAGCTGCTATTCAGATGGTTTTCACTGGCTAATGCTTTTTCAGAAGTAACTACTGGGTCCTTCTTCCTAGTCTATCTTAGTCTGGAAGCTCAGCTGAAACCTGTCCTCCATGGTGACTCTGCTGGTATCTGAGTACTGGTGGCATAGCTTCTGCCATCACAGCAACATGCAAGCCTCCACAGTACGACAAACTGACAGACACGTGGGGGTACCTGCATACAAAGAAAACAAAAGTCCTCACTTCTGGACCGATAAGTCACATCATGATGAAAAGAGAAAAGTTTGAAGTTGTCAAGAATTTCATTTTACTTGGATCCACAATCAACACCCATGGAAGCAGCAGTCAGGAAATCAAAAGATACATTGCATTGGGCAAATCTGCTGCAAAGGACCTCTTTAAAGTGTTGAAAAGCAAAATGTCACCTTGAAGACTAAGGTGCTCCTGACCCAAGCCATGGTATTTTCAATTGCATCATATGAATGTGAAAGCTGGACAATGAATAAGGAAGACTGAAGTAGAATTGATGCCTTTGAACAGTGGTGTTGGGAAAGAATATTAAATATACAAGGGACTGCCTAAAGAATGAACAAATCTGTCTTGGAAGAAGTATAACCAGAATTCTCCTTAGAAGCAAGGATGGTGAGACTGCGTTTCACATACTTTGTACATGTTGTCAGGAGGGATCAGTCCCTGGAGAAGGACATCATGCTTGGTAAAGTACAAGGTCAGTGGAAAAGAGGAAGACCCTCATCGAGGTGGATTGACACAGTGGCTGCAACAAAGGGCTCAAGCATAACAAATGTTGTTAAGGATGGCACAGGGCCGGGCAGTGTTTCCTTCTGCTGTACATAGCATCACCGTGAATTGAAATCCACTTGATGGTACATAACAACAACAAGAAAAGCAAGATAATCATTGTGATTTTGTTTTTACCAATAGATTGATAGGAAACCTTGGTGATGCAGTGGTGAAGACTTACTGTTGCTAACCAAAAGGTCAGCATTTCGAATCCACCAGGTGCTCCTTGAAAACTCTGTGGGGTAGTTCTACTCTATCCTACAGGGTCTCTATGAGTCAAAAACAACTCGATGGCAATGCGTTTGGTTTTTTTCATTTTTATAGAGAGGCAAACCATGCTAAAGTCACTGTAAAATTGAATTTGGTGTATGTGTGTATCAACTGAAGATATAGTTCCTCTACTAAAAATAATACTGAACAAAAGCATTAGAGTTAATGATTTATTATTATTAATATTTCTCTATTCATTATATTGCAATGGTTCAGCCGTCCATGAAATTTATTTAATATTTTGTAACCATACATGACCTACTTCAGAATAGGAGGTTCCCATGTATAAAACTGAATGTAATAAAGGTGGGCAAGCGATATGATGCAGAAGTTATCAATAGTCTGGTCATTAATTTATATCTTTTTGAGTTAAGGTAAAAATGTTAATCATATTCTAAATATGGGAAGTTTAGAGAAGGAGCATCACTTGCCTGAGCTAGGTGTGAGCAGGACATAAGAAAGCAGAAATGTGGTGTATACCTCAGGAGGTTAGTGGTGGAGCAGTAGAGTGGACAATGACCACCTGCTATGTTCCCTGGAAATTCCTAGTACTTTCTTTTCAAGAAACTTGGTCATTCAGCTTTGCCTGAATTTCCACGAATTCATTGTGTGCTTGTAGTATACCTGCAACAGGTATCACTCAAAGTCATTTTCAATGGTTATGTAAGAGTTATTTATAAAATATTGCATTTTGCCATTAAGCTTTCTTTTGAGGTATTACCTAGCTTGGTCTATATCATAGGTACTGGAAGTAACTTCTAAAAGATTATTGATCTTTTTCGAATACAAATATATGCTAAAAGAAATATACACTTCACATCACTACATATTTAAATAATATGTCAAACTCCGAAAAGCTATTTCAACTTCGGGTAATAATAAGTAATTGAGAAACTGGGTAAAAAAATTCAGTCATGCAATGAGTGTACTGACTTCCATAAATATACTTACTTAAATGCATGTTTTAATATGCTTGTTAAAAATAATTGTATTTGATAAATAACATACCTAATATATTTGTTGGAGAATGCTTGAATATGTTCACACTGATTTAAATAGCAAATGACTCCAGTAAAGAAGAGGACAATAACTCTATAAAGATAAATTTGAATGTATAAACATTTTCTCCCACTGGACCCCAAGCTAAATTAAGCTTATGCAACTTGTGCAGAAATGCTATCATATCAATCTTTCTGTGTTCCTACTGTCAGCATTTCACAGTATTTAAAAAAAATTCAGAAGTGGAATGAGCAGTCTTACAGTTTAGTTCAATCACCCAGATGTTCTTTCTTAACATGCTTTTCTCTGAGGGATAGGAAGAACAGGTGGTGATTGCATGGTGGCAAAAAGAAAAAAGGAAAAATACTTTTTTTTTTAATGTAAATCTTCCCAAATCAGTTATTTTTTTTAATAGTCACAACTCTTCTAGCAAGAACATGTTTCTTTCTAAGCTGCTTCCTTTTGGCCAAATTCTATTTAGCCTATTCCATATCTTAGACTTTGCCACAGGCACAAACTGTTGTATGGTCAGTGTTTTATAACAATGATCCCGAAACAGACTGTCTGCATCAGTTTTAACTCAAAATGTATTCTGTATTTCTTGCTAAACTGCCAACCCTGTGGCTTAAGCTTATTACCAAAAACGTAGAAAACGCAATTTGTTGCTTCATGCTATTTTGATTTTTTTTCTTTTTAATATTTCTGTTATTTGTTTCTCTTTGTATCCTGAAGAAATCCCTTATCAGTAAAAATCAGGAAAAAAAAATAAATTATCGCTTCTGAATTTAGGTAACTTATTGTAAATTAGTAACAGCAAACATCATGAAAAATTACCAGACTGTTACAGCTAATCAGTCTAAAAATATTGTGGCTGAAATTCATGAGCCAGGGAATTCATTAGAAGTATGCCTTTTGATTATTTAGTGGAATTTTCTCTTTTAGGACATGAAAGATATTTCCTATTTAAACTTAACAATGGAAAATTTAGTATTTAGCACTGAAATTTGTATATGCAATAAGATCTTTTTTCCTCATTCACTTTGCTTAATTTATTTTTACCTGATGGCCCTATATTAGGGTTCTAAAAAAAGATCACCCTTCCATGGGAGACCCATGATAAGTAAAATAAGTGGGGATTTTTCTCCGAACCGCCCCCCCCCAAAAAATTAACAATGTAACTTGGGGTTTGGCAAACTTTCTCTTAAAGGAGCAAATAATAAATATGGCAGACTGTGATCCATGTGGTCTTTGTTGCAACTATTTAATTCGGCCATTTTAGAACAAAAGCACCTATAAACAACTTGTAAACAAGTAAGTACGGCTGTTTTTTGATAAACTTTATTTACAAAAGCATGAAGTGGGCTGGATTTGGTCCAGAGGCTGCAGTTTGCCAGCATCAGGTATAAGTAAATCACATATATTTGCCACATTTAATGCTGAATATATTTTTAAATGAATGGTTCATTTTTTTCCTGTTTTCATTTATTTAATATTCAGTTGAAATTTATTCCATTATTCTTATACTCATTTACATCACATTTAATTTTGTCACATCCAAAAAAAAAAATATTGTAGAGATTTCCAGCTAAAGATTTAATTCATAGAATGAAACAAAGGCATTAAAATGTAGATGACAAAGAAAGTAGGAAAATCTGTGCATTGCAGGGTGTTAATTTTTATAAGTGTATGAAAAATTCAGGTCAGCTAGACATAATAGGTTCGTCTCCATTTTGCCCTATTATTTAAAGATAATAATTTTAAGATAACAATTACTCTTTGCATTGAGTTGATTCCAACTCATAGTCACCCTTTAGGAAAGAGTAGATCTTTCTCCCGTGGAGCACCTGGTGGGTTTGAACCACTGACCTTTTGGTTAGCAGCTGAGCACTTAACCACTGAACAACAACGGCTCCTTAGGAAACACTTAGCATCTATTTATGAACTTGCCTTAAACTATATTTGTTGAGAGGAAAATAGTGGTTAAATACAGTTTTATTGACGTTTTATCTTGAATTTGTTTTATTATATTTTTAAATTTATATTGTATTATTTATATATTAAAAATATATAGCTTAATAACATTATAATTTTAGTTTAAATCTATCTTCTCTCAGTGCTTCGGGAAGGAAAATTTTCAAAGAAGAACAACTAGATCTGCCTGAGATAGGAGTATCTATACATACTGAAAAAAATGGTAATGCCGTGAGTCCTCTGAGCATGAAATTAAATAAATGGGAAATTACTACAAAAAGTAAAATATCATTGCATTTTATTTCATATATTCAGAATATTACCACTACTTGTATTATGCTTGTATTATACTAGCTTAATATTTTGATGAAAATCAATGTAACATTCTCAGAAAAAAATTTTTTCCTCTTTAGAGGCCTGAGATATATGTTGTGAACGGCTTATAATTAAAAGGATTATTTGCAGAAGTATGATATAGGGTCGTTATGAGTTGGAATCAACTCCACAGCACTGGGTTTTTTGTATGATATATAGCAGAATTTTAGATTCCAAATCTAGGATCACTTGATTTTGTGTCTTAAAATGTATTTAAAATAAATTAATTCTCAGGTAAATCTAATAAATATCCTGTTGGAATTTTTTTTATTCTTGTTCCATTCTAGTTTTCAACCTTTAAAGAAATTTTTATTTAAGAAAGAGTCTATGAACAGGCATCATATTTACATATATGTATGCATATATATATTTATAGTTTATTTTATTTTTGTTGTTGAGAATATACACAGCAGAACATACACCAATTCTACAATTTCCACATGTACAATTCAGTGACATTGATTACACTCTTCGAGTTATGCAATCATTCTCACCCTCCTTTTCTGAGCTGTTCCTTCCTCGTTAACATAAACTCATTGCCCCTGACATTTCTTATCTAACCTTTCTAGTTGCTATTGTCTTAAAACAGCACAAAGTGCAAGGCACATATCCTTTACCAGTTAAGCTAAACTATTGTATGGTTTTAAGACTTTCAGGGATATTTTTGGTTTAAGATTTAGAAATTTTCCTAGGGTGAACATTTCAGGAGTTCATCCAGTCTCACAGTTCCAGAAAGTCTGGATTCCATTAGAATTTGAAAATCTGTCCTGCATTTGGTTTAGGGTTATCCCAATTAATTGGTCTAATATTATGTATAGTGCTTCTGTTCTACTTCCTAGTTTGTTGTGCACTTCCTGGGCTCTTAAAAGCTTGCAAGCAGCCAACCTAGGTAAAACAATTGGTCTCTATTTGAGTGGAGCAACAGAGAAAGAGGTAGAGTCAGGCACGAGAGGAGGAAATGGAATGTGTGGTTAATTGCCTCTATGAACAACTGCTCCATTTTTCATGAGACCAGAAGAATGGTGTCCAGCTACTACTACTGAACATTTTGATCAAATATTCTATAAAAGAATCCTGATCAAAAAGGAAAAATACATATATATTTCTTCTGGGTCTTTGATAAGCAATTTCTAAGAAAGGAAAGAGAAATAAAAATGATAAATCTATTAAAATTATAACTCCTGTTGACCCTGTAAGAAATGAAGAACCACAATATATTTTCTTAATCCATAATTCAAAGTTAATTTTTGAGCTTAATTTTAAATATTATTATAATAGTGGATATTTATATTTTAGCAGGTGTGACTAACTTATCAAAAACGTTTTCACAATTGTGTTTATGTTGTAACTCATTTTGATTAATAGCATGTATTCTTCTTGTATATAAAGCGGCATGGGTTAATACTACCTCAGGTGAAAGTAGAAGAAAATAATTTTGAGCCTTATATATTGCCTTTGGAAATGGGTGAATCATTAGGAAAAAGATTATTTATACCCATATTGCAGATGTCAATGATTTTCTATTCAGGCTGTAATATAGGTTTTCTTTTCTTTTTTTCCCCCTTAAAATGCTGTCTTGATTTAGTTTTGAAACAGTGGATGGGGGTCAGTCACTGTTCCTTCTGCAGTGTTGATTAAGTCCACCTTCCAACCACTCCCCTTGTTGGGCTCGCACACTCCTAGGCCATTATTTACCTACTATAATTCCCCAGGGGCCAGGTACCCAAAACCTAGGGACAGCCCCTATTCCACAAAGCCTGCAGTATTGTTCAAAATACCCAATCCCCAGGAAACCCACAAAACCTAGCCAACCCCCCTCTGCTTGCCATATATAAGTCATCTTTTCCAATTATGCTTGTTTTGACCTTGTCTCCAATTCTGCCCCTGTCACCCTACCTCCTGGTATGCTATTCTCCCCAGGGTACTGTGGTATAATAAACTTCTTCTTTCTTGACATTTGTTTCCAAGTCGGTGTGTTTTACCATACCTGATACAATGCAGCTAAGGTACATTTAAAACACAGGTATACATCGACTTCTTCTAATTTAAGAAAAGCTAGGTGTTATGAAGGAAAAAAATTATTTACAGATCAATTGAGTTGTGATGGTAATAAATTATTAGATATTACATTTTGGGAAAATACTTATTGACAAATTAGAAATCTAATTGTATAATATTTAACATGTTAAGACAGTGAGTCCATACTTGTATATGGCGATAAGTCAGAATTCTTGTCCACTTTTTTCCATAAAGTAAATTGTTTTTCAATGCCACTGTAAATAATTACCTCTTTTCCTACTGCTTTGCAATGCTACCTTTATAAAAAATAGACAAGTTTATATTTTATTTTTTATTTGCCCTCCTCACGATAAAACTTCACAGGGTTGGATTATTATGACTTTGATGTGTGCTTGTACATGTGAAAAGTTTTGTGCCTGTGCGTGTTTTTACAGCTATATATACAGCCATACATTTATATGGCTGTAAAAAAAAATACCTCTTTTTATATTTGTTTTTAAAAAGTCAACAACAATTTTGGATGTTATATAAATATGTATTATCATTATTATGATGATGTTCTCAAATAAATCAAATAGCTTGATTTATTCAGGCACTTTACCATAAACCCTATTAAAAAATTTTGCTATGAAGTTGTATTACATGATTGGTTACGAAAATTTCAAGAGTAAAATTTTATTACACTTTTCATTAATAATGAATTGTTGCTAATAATTTGTGTTTTATTGTATTTGTTCTAAACTTTCTAATTGTTACATGAGAAGAAAAAAAAACAAACCCATTGCTGCCGAGTTGATTCCAACTCATAGCAACCCTATAGGACAGAGTAGAACTGCCCCACAGAGTTTCCAAGGAGCACCTGGTGGATTTGAACAGCCAACCTTTAGGTTAGGAGCTGTAGCTCTTAACCATTACGCCACCAGGGTTTCCAAATTGGTATTGATTTTTGTATGTTGATCTTATAACCAGAACATATGCTGCACTAGCTAAGTTATTTGTTCATTCACTTGCTTTTCTAAATAAGTCCTTGCATTACCTGTAAATAATGGCAATGTTCTCTCCCTTTGTGTGTTCATGGCACTAATTGTAATTTTCTTTCCTTAAATCATTATGTATATCCTATATCATTGCCCAGAATCAATAAATGTTTCTTTCAATTATTTATGCAGTACTTCCTGAATATATTCTCTTTCTTTGATAATTTCAGCTAAGGGTATTTTTAATGTTCTAAGTCTGCAAATGACTTGAACATATTTTTATGAAGTGGTGAATATAAATTTCTAGGTTCAACTTTTTTCAAACAACAAGTAGCCCAGGACTCTGGTTTCCTGAGAGGTGTATAAAAAAATAGGTGTCTCTATGATGACTCTGCCTGTCTGAGAGGAAATTTTTCTAGACTAAGTACAGTCAAAGAGAACCCAGATATTGAAGTTTTCTTAGTTTTGGAGTCAAAGAATGAATATTGGAAAGACTGACAGAGCTGGAATTCGTGGTGCAGAGTAGTAAAGAGGAAGAAACAACAAAGACAGACTTCCACAAATCAACATAGAGTTTCACTTGACACCATTGAAGAATATTAAGTTGAAATTCCTTGAGACCAGCAAAGATATACAAAGGAGCTGTAACCTGAATAATGTTAACAGATTAATTGAGGGTACCCAAGTTACAATAAGTCACAATAGAGAGATTTCTTGGCATTTAGAGATTCCAGGCAATCAGCATAGTAGTAATAGCAGAACTAAACTGGACCTAGAATAAAGGCTAATATTGACCTGTCCTATAAAATTAAAAAAAAAAAAAGCCATAAATGTATCACACTAAACTTCAAGTAGTTTAACTGCCCACAAAAATACACGTGAAATCTTCTTTAAAAAAATACTACGTATACCAAAAATTAGGATACTGTAACCCTAAAAAGGTAAAATGTCAGTCGAAAGAAACAGATCCTAAAATGACAATGATGTTGAAGTCAACATTTAACAGTTTTAAGTGGCTATCAAAAAGACATTTAAGCATTTAACAAAAGAAAATAGGAAAATAGTGGAAGATTAAAAAAAAAAAAAAAAGACCATGTGTAATTTTCTAGAGATGGAAAACAATATAAACTACATTTTAAAAAAGTTTTCATGGGTCAAACAATAATATATTGGACACTACAAAATATAATATGAGTAAATATAAAGACGTACCTATACAAACCACCCTAATCTGATGCTTTCTAATGTGTAGCCTCAGTTACACAAAGTGGAATGGCAAGTGCTTAATAGTCACGCACAGATATTGGCTCTGTACTGAATTTTGCATATTATAAAGCATTTTCATCTTTGCAGAAATTCCTATTGCAAAATGCTCATGTAAACTAAAGCACAGAAAGGAAATGTTGTTAACTAATTAATATACTGGAACCAATGCCTCTGAGTTCCTTGGGATAATGTGAAGTAATCTAGCATACATTATTATAAGTTTCCTAAAATATGGTAGTGTGCAGAAAAGCATGTGAAGAAATAATGGGCTAAAATATTCATCAATTTAATGACTATTACAACACATAGGTTTAAAAAGAGCAGCAAACGTCTCTTCCTATCAAATGGGATAATCAGTAAGACATCCAAACCAAGTTGTTGTTGTTAGGTGCCCTGGAGTCGATTTCAGCTCATAGTGGCCTTATGTACAACAGGATGAAATGCTCCCTGGTCTTGTGCCGTCCTCACAATCATTGTTGTGCTTGAGCTCATTGTTGCAACCACTGTCATTTCATCTCCTTGAGGGTTTTCCTTTCTTTCACAGACCCCTGCTAAACCAAAAGACATAATAATATAATGTGTGAAAGCCAGTGTATACATAAAAAAAACATTCAGTTGGTATTAAATGTACTTGTATGATTAGCAGTGAATGGACTTTTCTGTAGTGCTAAAATAAAACCAGACCAATCATTGTCTAATCATGATTGGCAGAAAATACAAAGGTTTAATGGAGTATTAGGCTGTCGACGCCCTTACCCACTGGTTAAGCTAAACCATACTATGGAAAAAAGGTATCTTTGTGGCATTCTTCACATAGTTTCTCAAATGTGGAGTTTGAGGGTAAGGACAGAATTTCTTGCTATTTTTCCATCTTGTCAGAAATCTGAAAAAAGTTGCAGATTCGTTTTCTCTAACGTTGGCCTATGGTCCAATATTGGAGTCATTTTCCCCAATTAATTCAGTAATATAATTTATGAGACATTATCAAGATAACAGTGATGATGAAAACTTAGACCTAGATATAAATGTCACTGTATTGGTTTTATTCATCACCACATTTGGAGTTAAACAGTTAGGCAATCTGTGTTGGGAAAAAAGGGTAGATGGGTAGGAAAAAGTGTAATTGGTTTATTATATGCTTATTTATTTAAAATATATTCACAGTAATGCTTTTGAAGGAATGTTTTAAGATTAAATAAAATAATTTTATTTTTCAGTGTTTTCACATTCCTAGAATTTGAGCAGATAATCTGAGAATATTTGAGGCGACAGAGAGACAGAGAAAGAGAGGAGCTCTGTGTTACTAGATATGACTGCTATGAATTAGTGATGTTACTAATTTTGACCTTTAGGAAACTCTTATGAGTTACTTAGTGAATTTTGAAAGGTAAATTAACAACAGCAGTGAAGTGGATAATAGGAAAAGATGATAATGGGATGAAATTAAAGAAAACTACAGTTTATGGTTTCTGTATATTTTTTAAAATATGGTAACAAAAAACCAAAAACCAAACCCGTTTTTGTCGAGTCAATTCCAACCCACAGCAACCCTACAGGACAGAGTAGAACTGCCCCAAAATGTTTCCAAGGAGCTGCTGGTAGATTCACACTGCTGACCTTCTGGTTCGCAGCCATATCGCTTGACCACTACTCCACCAGGGCTCCAAAAATATGGTAAGTATTCTTAAAAAAATATTCTTTATTAATTTTTTAATCTACATTAAATAATAAATTCAGAAAAATGCTAATTGCCATCTTTGGATTATTCAAATAACAGTAAGGACTCCAGAAAATATGATAATGACATTTCATTTTCATCTCCCTAAATGTCATCCTATTTTTAAAAGTCTGCAATCCTAAAACGGGTATAAAGATATACAATTATGATAGTCCAAATGTAAAATATCATTTGAATATGTATGATGCTGGTTAACCTAAGCAAGGATTTTAAGTATTTCAGAAAGAACTATTTTCATTTTTCCCAATTAATAACACAGTTGCATTAATAGTAGCTCTCTTTCATGCCACTTTTTTTTCCCCATTTGCCATCAAGTCGCTTTTGACTCATGGTGACCCCATGATGTCAGAGTAGAACTGTGCTCCATGGAGTTTTCAATGGCTGATTTTTCAGAAGGAGGTGGCCACTTTCTTCTCATTCATCTTTGGGTGCATTGAAACGTCCAACTTTTGGGTGGCAGCCAAGTGTGTTAACCATTCATACCACTCAGGGACTCTTGCAAGAAGTATAGCCAGAATGCTCCTTAAAAGGAAGGATGGTGACACTTTGTCTCAAACACTATGGAGATGTTATAAGGAGGGAGCTGTCCCTGGAAAAGGACATCATGCTTGGTAAAGTAGAGGGTCAGCAAAAAAAAAAAAAAAAGAGGAAGACCCTCAATGAGATGAATTGACACAGTGTCTGCAGCAATAGGGTCAAACATAGCAATGATTGTGAGGATGGCACAGGACCAGACAGTGTGTTTCATTCTGCTGTGCACAGGGTTGTTGTGAGATGTAACTTCCTGAAAGGTACCTAACAACAACAAATATTTATTTACCCCATTCACCATGCTCATTCCCATGTCACTATGCATAGGCAGTTATCCTAATGTGCTTGATAGCTATACTTTTGTGTGGATGTGTTTTGTACAAGATGTGTTATTTTTCTGTTTATGTATTTTTAATTCATATAAGTGGGATTATGAAATAATCTCATCTGTTTTTCACTCAGCCCTGTTTTGAAAACTCATCTTGATTATTTCATGTCCATTAATTCAATTTTACAATAAATATTCCACAGCATTCATACATTTCCCTGGTGTGCTTTCAACTTCATTCTAACACCAACAATGCTACAATCAACATTCACTACTGAGCTTTTAATATCTGTATTTATTAATATTATTCTGAATGCACACATTCAGTTTCTCAACTAGAAATAATTATTTTTTTATGAAAAATAGTAACCACATGTTTCCCTTGTGCCTCATTTCTTACCCATGGGCAACCCAATGAAAACCAGATAACACCCTTCACATATTAGGTCCATACTTTAGGCAAGTAATTCACAAATATGAATTTGATTCACTTGTATAGGAAAAAAGCCAGCTGTCATCAAGTCCCTTATGAGGGAGTCTCCTGGAAGAGTAATGGGAAGGATCATGGATCTTACTCTCACACTTTGATATGGACACAGATCTCTCCAGAGAAGAAATAAGACCAGTTTTTCCAAGTCTACAACCTAGGCGTTCGTTTCTTTTGAAATGCAAATGCCTATAAAGATTAATTTCTAAATCTCTCCATTGTTTTCTGGGTAATTCAGTTACCCTTTGGGTTAATCCAGGTTCATATTCTAGAATGTAACTGTTTCGCTGCTGGGGTGAAAAGAGATGATTTATTGTTTTTTGGATGGGAGCAATTAGATAGGTACACTATTAAGGAGACAAATGGCTGCAGGCCCACTTCATACGGTATGTGAAAATTAAATGTTCCTGGGTAAGTGAAAGAAAACCTTCTCTATCTTCATAGCATGTTTGTTTCTGTGGCTCAAGAGTCTAGATTTTACAAGTACACCAAAAAACTCAGGGAAGATTTATTTTCCCACATTTGGATACATCAATGCTCATTGAGCTGTCGGAGAATTTCTGTGGGCTATATGTTCAGGAACTGGATTAATGGGTCTCATACGTTTAGTTTTTCAAACTGCAGCACCAGTCTACAGTGTTCTAATACAAGACATTTTCTGTATTCCAACATCTATGGAAATTCTTGGCATTATCTAGCATTTTTATATTTATAAATCTTACATCTATAGTCATTGATGTTTTAATTTCCAACTCACTTATTAATGATGAGTTTGCACATCACACCATGTGCTTGTTAGCCTTTTAATAGTTTTTTTCTTACATCCCTTACCTATTTTTCCTTTGAGTTTCTTCTCCTATACTTTGTCTTCTTTTTGATTATTCTATCATATCCTTCGATAAGCAGATGTATTTTTTAATTTTAAATATGTTTTCTGTTTTGGGCTTCTTGCTTCAAAGGTTATTGTCCATCCTTATACTTTATATTGAAATAACTTTATCGGTTTTTCATTTAATTCATATCTAGTTCCTCTTCATATAAAGGGCGTGTAAAGAATGTTTTATTTTTCTTCATTATGAGTTAATATTTTTAAAATTATCTGCTCAAATATATATCAACTCCCCAGTGATATTATATATTTAATTTCAGTTTTTAAAAGCAGCCTTTTTCTATTTCTCTATTCTGTCCCACAAACGTGTGCCTTTTATTTTTTTCATCTGTATTCATACACTTTTATTGTGATGACCATAAAGTATGTGTTTGTACCAGGTAGGAAATTTGGTCTGTTCCGTTTGCACAGTTGGCTCTTCTACTTTTTTTTCTTCTTCTCCTTCTGCTTCTGGTTCTTTTGCTTCTTCTTTTTCCTCCTTGATGATCATATATTTTATATTATATGCTATATTATTATTAATTATTCTATTTTTATTATATTTATTACTGTATTATATTATTCTTTCTTAATGCAGTTTTTAAAAATTAAAATGATTCTTAAAAGTTTATAATGTGTCTTATATATCCAGCTGGTTTTTACATATTTATTATTATATAAGGAAAATGCCATTTTATCTGTAACAATCACAGATTTAAATTTGTTTGGTGGTTTACTCAAATAAAATATGACATTAGATTATATAATTTTTCTTGACTTGCATAAAAAAGTATAAGATAAATACGGGTAAAGATTTCTCAACTTTTTTCTCTGAGATATTAAGGCACTATTTATGTACACAATGAAAGTTGACTTATCTGGCTGCAATAAAGGTATGACTTTTGTTGAGTGTTATGTTGGGGTCCCCAAAACCATCATCAGGCTCAGTGATTTGACAAGACTAATAAGAGCTGTTATACTCATGAATAAGATTTGTTATAGTGAAATGACAGAGATTGAAATCACTAAAAGGAAAAGGCACATGAAACAAAGTCCAGAGAAACCAGATGCAGTAGTGAAATGACAAAGATTGAAACCAGTAAAAGGAAAAGGCACATGAAACAAAGCCCAGAAGAAACCAGGTGCAAGCTTCCGGATGTCTCTTCCCAGTCTGACAACAAAGTGTTGCTGACCAGGGAAGCTCACCCTAGCCTTGGTGCCCAGGGTGTTTCACTGGGAGTTAGTTACATAGGTATGCGATACCTGGATAACTTAGTTTAGCTCTTTAGGTCTTCAAACTACACACACACACACACACACACACACACACACACACAGAGTTGACATGAGTTGGTATTAACTCAATGGCAACTTTTGTGTATATATATATATATATATACAAGGAGCCTTGGTTTCACAATGGTTAAGCACTAAATTGTTAACTGAAATGCCAGTGTTTTGAACCCACCAGGGGCTTCTTGGGAGAAAAGACTTGGTGATCTGCTGCTATAAAGCTTACAGCCTAGGAAACCCTGTGATGCAGTTCTACTCTGTCCCACAGAGTCGTTATAAATTGAAATCGACTAGACGGCCCACAACAACAACATCATATCATGTCAATGCAATCACTTGCACTCAGAAAGGAGTGTTAAAATATTTATTTTAGATTTCTGATAATACTAATTAGTGTGTTTGTGGCATATTTCCTGATAACGAGACCTGCCTAAGTGAAAAACGTGCTTTTTGTCAGATAAACAATAGCTCTGGAGGTATGATTACAATATATGTGGCTATATTTTGTCTAGTTGTTTAAATGTCAACATTTTGTGCCAAGGAAAGGTATTGTAGTGGTGTATGTTTGTTTTACATAAGACCATTTTTACCAATAAAAGTGAAATGATATGTGAAAATTAAATGTGCTAAAAATTAGAAAATATGTATTTCTGCTAACTCTGAAATTGTCCTTTAGAAATTTTTTATTTGTGAATTGTCCTTACGGAAACGTGTTCATTTCTTGTGTTCCATACTTAATGAAATTAGTTGTAGCTGTCAAAGCATCTACATGAAAAAATAATTTCAAAACAATTTTGTACAGTATCAAATAATGCTAGAAAAAATTGTATTTGAAATTACGATGAATACTTTCTTAGTTTTCTAGTGCCATGGTAACATAAATACCACAAGCCAGTGGCTTTAAAGACAAAAATTTATTTCCTCACACTTCTGGAGCCTAACTGATCAGATGACTATGCTACAAATCATGATCATGGACTTGAGATTCCTTGCGTTTTTCATTTCATGAAGCATAACAATATAACATAACATGACATAATATAGCAAATCTTCAAGTGTACTTGCTTACAAAAATTCAAGATTCTGACTATATAACTCATGAACTTCTCTATAAAAATACAGTGCTTTTTTCAGAGCAGCATGAAATTTAGAGATGATTTAATTCCATTTGTCCTTTTTAATGTTGAGGAAGTGCACAATTTTTCTGTAATTGCTTTTGAATTCAAAGATGTCTTTTCATGTTAACTACAGTCATCATTGGATGGGAGAAAACCCACTGGGTGATAGATGATTTCTTTGATGAAAGGCATACAAAAAAAATCTCACAGGCTCACTTTAAGAATTAATCTTCAGTTTGGGCATATATATAAACTCTGGGGTGATTAGTCTTTGTCTTAGTTTTCTAATACTACCATATCAAAATACCACAAAGTGGTCATTTTAAAGGATAGAAATTTATTGTCTCAATATTTTGAAGGCTAGGGGTCCAAATCAAGGTATTGGCTGTGTTGATTCCTTTAGAGGGCTCTGAGAAAGGAACTGTTCCATGCCCCTTTACTAGAATCTCCAGGCAATCTTTGCTCCTTGTCTTGTAGATGTATCCTCACATAGTGTCTTCCCTCTTACGTGTTTCTGTGTCCAGTATTCTCTCTGTAAGACACCTCACAGATGGAATTAGAACTCACCTGACTCAGGTATGGCACTATGCTAACAGCTGATAACATCTCAAAGACTATTTTCAAACAGGGTCACAGTCACAGGTACAAAGGTTACGACTTCATCATGTCGTTTTTGGGGAAACAACTAAATCCATAAGAGCCTTCTAAAAGTCATTTTATAATTGTCAATCAACCTTTGTAGCAGTGTGTTTGTTTAGACTTAGCTTCCCTTAAAAAAAACAAATTCTCACTTTTGTATTAAGTATACACCAAAAATTCATTCCTTTTCTGTTTTTGTTTTTGGTGAGATATCTTTAAATACAAGTTTTTTAATTCACTTTTGAAGCAACTGTTGGTGAAACTATATTATTTTATACCCCAGGATACAGAAATGAATTAATAATAATTCCAAGGGGAGATATCAAGGTTGTGTAGATTTGATAAATTGAATTGGAATCTGAACAGTGGTTATACATTATTATGTTTATTTTAATTACCAATAAGAACTTTAAGATTAACATTTAAACAAAGGGAGAAATTATTCTTGGAACTGTTAGAGCATTCATAAATAATACATATATATTTGCCAGATAGTACCTGAATTTTAATCAGTTACCTTCTGCCCTGTAGTCATGTGTTTATACATAGGTTATATAATTTATTTATCAGTAGCACCCTAATGAGTAATGAACATATACTTTTATAACATCTGTAATGCAAAAACTGAAACTGCAAAGGGGATTCTTTTCTCTGTGGTATATGCCTGCCTTATTATTTGTTGAACTTTTATTTTAAATACACAAAATTCAATTTTTCTTCACTTATTGAATCTATGTAAAACTTATTGTGGGCCATTCATGTTAGAAATGAAGAAACAATGATTAAACTCTAGATCATACACTTACTAAAAATGTAGTCAGTTGGTTGTGATTAAAAGTCATAAATATATAGAAATATTACTTGTACATTTGTCAAAGGATGTTTACCTAAAATAGATTGTATAAGTATCCTTAAAGAATATTTATTAACAAAATCATTTCTGTTTTAAACTGTGTTAATTAGAAAGAAAACATTTGATAGCTTGAAGAAATTTAAACTTGTCTGTCATTTTGTACTACTGTGGTGGCATGTGTATTGAAGATCCCAAATATGACCTTGAGAATATCCCACCTGCACTTAGAGACCATCTCAGGAATAGATTTGACAAACTAATGACCAAAGATCAGACAATTTGTGGGATGACATCAAGGACTTCATACACGAAGAAAGCAAAAGGTCGTTAAAAAGACAAAGAAGAAAGAAATGTCAAGAAAGAGATGTCAGAAGAGACTCTGAAACTTGCCCTTGAAAGTACCATAGCTAAAGAGAAACAAACAAAAAAAATGATGAAATAAAAGAGTTGAACAGAAGATTTGAAAGGGAGGCTGAAGAAGACAAAGCAAAGTATGATAATGAAATGTGCAAAGACCTGGTGTCAGAATACCAAAAGAGAAGAATTTGCTCAGCATTTCTCAAGCTAAAAGAACTAAAGAAGAAATTCAAGCCTCAAGTTGTAATACTGAAGGATTATTATGGGCAAAAGATTGAATGACTCAGGAAGCATGAAAAGAAGATGGAAAGAATACACAGAGTCACTGTACCAAAAATAATTGCTCAACATTCAACCATTTCAGGAGGTAGCTTAGGATCAAGAACTGACGGTACTGAAGTCCAAGCTGCACTGAAGGTACTGCCAACAAACAGATGCAAATTGAGCTGTTATGACAAACAGATGCAAAGCTAGAAGCGCTCACTTGACTATGTAAAGAAATTTGGAAGATAGCTACCTGGTCAACGGAATGGAAGTAATCCATATACATACCCTTTTCAAATAAAGGTGATTGAATGGAATGTGGAAATTATCAAACAATATCAGTAATAGCACACTGAAGTAAAATTTGCTGAGATAATTTAAAAATGGTTGCAGCCGTACATTAACAGGGAACTACCAGAAATTCTAGCCAGACTCAGAAGAAGGTGTGGAACAAAGGATATCATTGCTGGTGTCAGATGGATTTTGTCTGAAAGCAGAAAATACCAGAAAGATGTTTACTTGTGTTTTATTGACTATGCAAAGGCATTTGACTGTGTGGATCATAACAAATTATGGGTAACATTGCGATGAACAGAAATTCCAGAACACCGAATTGTGCTCATGAGGAACCTGTACATAGGTCAAGAGGAAGTACTTCAAATAGAACAAAGGAATACTGCATGGTTTGAATCAGAAAAGGTGTGTGTTGGTGTTATAACATTTCACCATACTTGTTCAGTCTGTATGCTGAGCAAATAATCCAAGAAACTGGACTATATGAAGAAGACACAGCATCAGGATTGGAGGAAGACTCATTAATAACCTGCAATATACAGATGACATTACTTGCTGAAGGTGAAGAGAACTTGAAGCCTCACTGATGAAGATCAAAGACCACAGCCTTCAGTATGGGTTACAACTCAACATAAAAAAACAAAAATCCTCACAACTGGACTAATAAGCAACATCATGATAAAAGGAGAAAAGATTGAAGTTGTTAAGGATTTCTTTTTACTTGAACATCCATGGAAGCAGCAGTCAAGAAGTCAAAGGATGCATTGCATCGGACAAATCTGCTGAAAAAAGACCTCTTTAAAGTGTTAAAAGCAAAGATGTCGTCTTGTGGACTAAGGTGCACCAGGCCCAAGACATGGTATTTTCAATTGCCTCATATGCATGCGAAAGCTGGACAATGAATAATGAAAACTGAAGAAGAATTGATGTTTTTGAATTATGGTGTTGTCAAAGAATACAGAATATACCATAGACTGCCAGAAGAAAAAAACAATTCTGTCTTGGAAGAAATACAGGCAGAATGCTCCTTAGATGTGAGGATGGTGAGACTTCGACTCACTTACTTTGTACATGTGATCAGCAGGGGCCAGACCCTGGAGAAAGACATCAAGCTTGGTAAAGTACATACCCAGTGAAAAAACAGGAAGACCCTGAATGCAATGAATTGGCACAGTCACTGCAGTAATGGGCTCAAACATAGAAGGGATTGTGAGGATGGAACAGGACTGTGCAGTGTTTGGTTCTGTTGTACATAGATAGCGTTGCTATGAGTTAGAACTGACTCTCAGCACCTAACAACAACAACACATTTAAACCAGAGATCAGTGTGTAAATAATAGTTTAATATCTCTCTAACACCAATGCTATCACAAAGAAGGAACACTTCACTTCTGCCCTCCCATGTACTCCCTCCCTGCAAAAAACAAAACGGTTAAAGCTTTGATGCTCCAACTCTCTGTCATACATTAATCTGTGAATACACTTAGAATCATTCTAGAACACTTCATATTAGATAGGAATTATACGTTCTTAAAGTATGGCTTGAAATAAATCAGTTGAAATGTCTTAATCTAGTGTCTTTTTATGCTTTTTTCTGGTATAGCTTTGATTATTTGCATATACCATATTTTCCAGTTAAGAAATTTATTATACTAAAATGAATTGTGAATTTATTTGTAACCTCAAAATCAATACTTGCAGCACTTTTACTGTCATTTGTGGACATGCCCAGAGGGTCAAAAAATTAGATTTGCCTGACAAGCATGACAGCTGAGCCAAACAAGGTGACATTCTGCTTTCTTATTTCAGGTCTCATACTGCAAACAAGAGCTTTTTTTTTCATGGTCTACTTAGTGCCAAATACTTTTGCATTTTTGTTCTTTTTGTTGGTGATTTTACTGTCTAAAATGGCCCCCAAGCACAGTGTTGAAATGCTGTCAAGTGTTCCTAGGTGCAGAAAGAATGTAGTGTGCATAACAGAAAGTACCTGTAATAGACAAGATTCATTCAGGCATGAATGATGGTCTGTTGACAATGAGTCCAATGGTAATGAATTGACAATATACATTAAATACAGTGTCTTTAAACAGGACACACATACAGCATAGTTTTGTATTGATTGGTTGATGAAAATATTACAATCAGAGAATTACAGTAACCTACTGTACCTTTCCTAGGAGCAGTGTTCTGTATTCTCTAAATCAGTGTTAGCAGAAACTTCATAGGGCAAAACTATGAAAAATAATGAAAGTTAACTCTATTTATATTTCCTTCATGGATAATTGGTTCATTTAAGCTTTATTAACCACTCCTTGATTCAGCATTTTTTTTTATGACCAGTTTTGGTAATTAAACATGTCTATATTTTTATTAAAAAATTTTTATATTTTTATAGATGATAAGTTGATAATATACTGAATAAAGAGGCCTGAAACTTCCATAGTTAATAATTGATTATGCCGATTTTTCTCACATCTTAAAAACTTCTCTGCAAAACTTTTATTTTCATGTGATTATAATAATACATATATGAGCAGTTTTTCACTTTAGTCTTTTCTGTAATCTAAAAAAAAAAAAAAAATACAAGAAAAGTAATGTGTGTATTCTTGCTTGATCACCACGTCAGGAACAAATGGGAAAAGAAGTACCCTGGCAAACTGGAGACTAAATGTCCCATCGAAAAAATGCCGCAACTACTTGATGCCATGGGGAAATATAATTCTAGTGCAATCGGACTTTCCTTCTTATTAAATGAAGCTACAGATCCTTATTTTATTTTTTTTAATTTTTATTGAGCTTCAAGTGAACGTTTACAAACCAAGTCAGTCTGTCACATATAAGTTGATATACACCTTACTCCATACTCCCACTTTTTCTCCCCCTAATGAGTCAGCCCATCCAGTCTCTCCTTTCGTGACAATTTTGCCAGCTTCCAACCCTCTCTACCCTCCCATCCCCCCTCCAGACAGGAGATGCCAACACAGTCTCAAGTGTCCATCTGATACAAATAGCTCACTCTTCATCAGCATCTCTCTCCTACCCACTGTCCAGTCCCTTCCATTTCTGATGAGTTGTCTTCGGGAATGGTTCCTGTCCTTGGCCAACAGAAGGTTTGGGGACCATGACCGCTGGGATTCCTCCAGTCTCAGTCAGACCATTAAATGTGGTCTTTTTATGAGAATTTGGGGTCTGCATCCCACTGATCTCCTGCTCCCTCAGGGGTTCTCTGTTGTGCTCCCTGTCAGGGCAGTCATCGGTTGTGGCTGGGCACCAACTAGTTCTTCTGGTCTCAGGATGATGTAAGTCTCGGGTTCCTGTGTCCCTTTCTGTCTCTTGGGCTCATAGTTATTGTGTGACCTTGGTGTTCTTCATTCTCCTTTGCTCCAGGTGGGTTGAGACCAATTGCTGCATCTTAGATGGCCGCTTGTTAGCATTTAAGACCCCAGATGCCACATTTCAAAGTGGGATGCAGAATGTTTTCATGATAGAATTATTTTGCCAATTGACTTAGAAGTCCCCTTAAACCATTGTTCCCAAACCCCAGCCGTTGCTCTGCTGACCTTTGAAGCATTCAGTTTATCCCGGAAACTTCTTTGCTTTTGGTCCAGTCCAGTTGAGCTGACCTTCCATGTGTTGAGTATTGTCCTTCCCTTCACCTAAAGTAGTTCTTATCTACTAACTAATCAATAAATAACCCTCTCCCACCCTCCCTTCCTCCCCGCCTCGTAACTACAGAGGTATGTGTTCTTCTCAGTTTATACTATTTCTCAAGATCTTAATAGTGGTCTTATACAATATTTGTCCTTTTGCCTCTGAATAATTTCACTCAGCATAATGCCTTCCAGGTTCCTCCAAGTTATGAAATGTTTCACAGATTCGTCACTGTTCTTTATCAATGCGTAGTATTCCATTGTGTGAATATACCACAATTTATTTAACCATTCATCCATTGATGGACACCGTGGTTGCTGCCAGGTTTTGCTATTGTGAACAGAGCTGCAATAAACATGGGTGTGCATATATCTGTTCCTGTGAAGGCTCTTATTTCTCTAGGGTATATTCCGAGGAGTGGGATTTCTGGGTCGTATGGTAGTTCTATTTCTAACTGTTTAAGATAAAGCCAGATAGATTTCCAAAGTGGTTGTACCATTTTACATTCCCACCAGTTCCAATCTCTCCGCAGCCTCTCCAACATTTATTATTTTGTGTTTTTTGGATTCATGCCAGCCTTGTTGGAGTGAGATGGAATCTCATCATAGTTTTAATTTGCATTTCTCTAATGGCTAATGATCGAGAGCATTTTCTCATATATCTGTTAGCTGCCTGAATATCTTCTTTAGTGAAGAGCCTGTTCATATCTTTTGCCCACTTTTTGATTGGGTTGTTTGTCTTTCTGTGGTTGAGTTTTGACAGAATCATATAGATTTTAGAGATCAGGTGCTGGTCGGAGATGTCATAGCTGAAAATTCTTTCCCAGTCTGTAGGTGGTCTTTTTACTCTTTTGGTGAAGTCTTTAGATGAGCATAGGTGTTTGATTTTTAGGAGCTCCCAGTTATCTGGTTTCTCTTCATCATTTTTGGTGATGTTTTGTATTCTGTTTATGCCTTGTTTTTATTAGGGATCTGAACGATGTCCCTATTTTTTCTTCCATGATCTGTATCATTTTAGTCTTTATGTTTAGGTCTTTGATCCACTTGGAGTTAGTTTTTGTGCATGGTGTGAGGTATGGGTCCTGTTTCATTTTCTTGCAAATGGATATCCAGTTATGCCAGCACCATTTGTTAAAAAGACTATCTTTTCCCCCATTAACTGACACTGGGCCTTTGTCAAATATCAGCTGCTTGTATGTGGATGGATTTATATCTGGGTTCTCAATTCTGTTCCATTGTTCTATGTGTCTGTTGTACCAGTACCAGCCTGTTTTTACTACTGTGGCTGTATAATACGTTCTAAAATCAGGTAGAGTGAGGCCTCCCACTTTCTTCTTCTTTTTCAGGAATGCTTTACTTATCCGAGGCTTCTTTCCCTTCCATATGAAGTTGGTGATTTGTTTCTCCATCACATGAAAAAATGACATTGGAATTTGGCTTGGAAGTGCATTGCATATATAGATGGCTTTTGGTAGAATAGACATTTTTACTATGTTAAGTCTTCCTATCCATGAGCAAGGTATGTTTTTCCAATTAAGTAGGTCCTTTTTAGTTTCTTATAGTAGTACTTTGTAGTTTTCTTTGTATAGGTCTTTTACATCTTTGGTAAGATTTATTCCTAAGTATTTTATCTTCTTGGGGGCTACTGTGAATGCTATTGATTTGGTGATTTCCTCTTCAATGTTCTTTTTGTTGATGTAGAGGAATCCAGGTGATTTTTGTATGTCTGTCTTATAACCTGAGACTCTGCCAAACTCTTCTGTTAGTTTCGGTAGTGTTCTGGAGGATTCCTTAGGGTTTTCTGTGTATAAGATCAAGTCATCTGCAAATGGAGAGAATTTTACTTCCTCCTCGCCAATCCAGATGCCCTTTATTTCTTTGTCTAGCCTAATTGCCCTGGCTAGGACCTCTAGCAAAATGTTGAATAAGAGTGGTGAAAAAGGGCATCCTTGCCTGGTTCCCGTTCTCAAGGGAAATGCTTTCAGGCTCTCTCCATTTAGAATGATGTTGGCTGTTGGCTTTGCATAGATGCCCTTTATTATGTTTAGGAATTTTCCTTCAATTCTTATTTTGGTGAGAGTTTTTATCATAAATGGGTTTTGGAATTTGTCAAAGGCCTTTTCTGCATCAATTGATAAGATCATGTGGTTTTTGTCTTTCGTTTCATTTCTGTGGTGGATTACATTAATGGTTTTTCTAATATTAAACCAGCCTTGCATACCTGGTATAAATCCCACTTGGTCATGGTGGATTATTTTTTTGATATGTTGCTGAATTCTATTGGCTAGAATTTTGTTGAGGATTTTTGCATCTATATTCAAGAGGGATATAGGTCTGTAATTTTCTTTTTTTGTGGTGTCTTTACCTGGTTTTGGTATCAGGGAAATGGTGGCTTCACAGAATAAGTTAGGGAGTATTCCGTCATTTTCTATGCTTTGAAATACCTTTAGTAGTAGTGCTGTTAACTCTTCTCTGAAAGTTTGGTAGAACTCTGCAGTAAAGCGGTCCGGGCCAGGGCTTTTTTTTGTTGGGAGTTTTTTGATTACCTTTGCAATCTCTTTTTTTGTTATGGGTCTATTTAGTTGTTCTACTTCTGATTGTGTTAGTTTAGGTAGGTAGTGTTTTTCCAGGAATTCATCCATTTCTTCTAGGTTTGCAAATTTGGTAGAGTACAATTTTTCGTAATAATCTGATATGATTCTTTTAATTTCAGTTGGGTGTGTTGTGATGTGGCCCATCTCGTTTCTTATTTGGGTTATTTGCTTCCTTTCCTCTATTTCTTTAGTCAGTCTGGCCAATGGTTTATCAATTTTGTCAATTTTTTCAAAGAACCAGCTTTTGGCTTTGTTAATTCTTTCAATTGTTTTTCTGTTCTCTAATTCATTTAGTTCAGCTCTAATTTTTATTATTTGTTTTCTTCTGGTGCCTGATGGAGTCTTTTGTTGCTCACTTTCTATTTGTTCAAGTTGTAGGGACAGTTCTCTGATTTTGGCTCTTTCTTCTTTGTGTATGTGTGCATTTATCGATACAAATTGGCCTTTGAGCACTACTGCTTTTGCTGTGTCCCAGAGGTTTTCATAGGAAGTATTTTCATTCTCGTTGTATTCTATGAATTTCTTTATTCCCTCCTTAACGTCTTCTATAACCCAGTCTTTTTTCAGCAGCGTATTGTTCAGATTCCAGTATTTGATTTCTTTTCCCTGATTTTTCTGTTATTGATTTCCACTTTTATGGCCTTGTGGTCTGAGAAGATGCTTTGTAATATTTCGATGTTTTGGATTCTGCAAAGGTTTGTTTTATGACCTAATATGTGGTCTATTCTAAAGAATGTTCCATGTGCGCTAGAAAAAAAAAGTATACTTTGCAGCAGTTTGGTGGAGAGTTCTGTATAAGTTAATGAGGTCAAGTTGGTTGATTGTAGTAATTAGGTCTTCCGTGTTTCTATTGAGCTTCTTACTGGATGTCCTGTCCTCTGAAAGTGGTGTGTTGAAATTTCCTACTATAATTGTGGAGATGTCTATCTCACTTTTCAGTTCTGTTAAAATTTGTTTTATGTATCTTGCAGCCTTCTCATTGGGTGGATAAATATTTAATATGGGTATATCTTCCTGGTCAATTGTCCCTTTTATCATTATGTAGCGTCCTTCTTTATCCTTTGTGGATGATTTAACTTTAAAGTCTATTTTGTCAGAAATTAATATTGCTATTCCTGCTCTTTTTTGATTGTTGTTTTCTTGATATATTTTTTTCCATCCTTTGAGTTTTAGTTTGTTTGTGTCTCTAAGTCTAAGGTGTGTCTCTTGTAGGAAGCATATAGACGGATCATGTTTCTTTATCCAGTCTGAGGCTCTCTGTCTCTTTATTGGTGTGTATAGTCCATTTACATTCAGCGTAATTATAGATAAGTATGTATTTTTTTTTATGTGTTTAGTGTTGTCATTTTGATGCCTTTTTACGTGTGTTGTTGACAATTTCATTTTTCCACTTACTTTTTTGTTCTGAGACGTTTTTCTTTGTAAATTGTGAGATCCTCATTTTCATAGTATTTGACTTTATGTTTGCTGAGTCATTACGTTTTTCTTGGTTTTTATTTTGAGTTATGGAGTTGTTATTCCTCTTTGTGGTTACCTTAATATTTGCCCCTATTTTTCTAAGTGAAAACCTAACGTGTTTTGTCCTGTATTGCCTTGTATCCCTCTCCATATGGCAGTTCTATGCCACCTGTATTTAGTCCCTCTTTTTGATTATTGTGATCTTTTACATATTGACTTCAATGATTCCCAGTTTTGAGCTTTTTTTTTTTTAATTAATCTTAATTTGTTTTTGTGATTTCCCTATTTGAGATGATATCAGGATGCTCTGTTCTGTGATCTTGTGTTGTGTTGGTATCTGATATTATTGGTTTTCTGACCAAACAATTTCCTTTAGTATTTCTTGTAGCTTTGGTTTGGTTTTGCAAATTCTCTAAGCTTGTGTTTATCTGTAAATATCTTAATTTCGCCTTCCTATTTCCGAGAGAGTTTTGCTGGATATATGATCCTTGGCTGGCAGTTTTTCTCCTTCAGTGCTCTGTATATGTCATCCCATTGCCTTCTTGCCTGCGTGGTTTCTGCTGAGTAGTCTGAACTTATTCTTATTGATTCTCCCTTGTAGGAGACCTTTCTTTTACCCCTGGCTGCTTTTAAAATTTTCTGTTTATCTTTGGTTTTGGCAAGTTTGATGATAATATGTCTTGGTGTTTTTCTTTTTGGAACAATCTTAAATGGGGTTTGATGAGCATCTTGGATAGATATCCTTTCATCTTTCATGATGTTAGGGAAGTTTTCTGCCAACAGATCTTCAACTATTCTCTCTGTGTTTTCTTTTATCCCTCCCAGTTCTGGGACTCCAATCACACGCAAGTTATCCTTCTTGATAGAGTCCCACATGATTCTTCGGGTTTCTTCATTTTTTTAAATTCTTTTGTCTGATTTTTTTTCAGATATATTGGTGTTAATTTCCTGGTCCTCCAGATGTCCCACTCTGCATTCTAATTGCTCGAGTCTGCTCCTCTGACTTCCTATTGTGTTGTCTAATTCTGTAATTTCATTGTTAATCTTTTGGATTTCCGAATGCTGTCTCTCTATGGATTCTTGTATCTTATTAATTTTTCCACTATGTTCTTGATTAATCTTTTTTAGTTCTTCAACTGCTTTATCAGTGTGTTCCTTTTTCTGTAGCTTGCCTTATTTCATTTCTGAGGTCATCCTTGATGTCTTGAAGCATTCTGTAAATTAGTTTTTTATATTCTGTATCTGATAATTCCAGGATTGTATCTTCATTTGGGAAAGGTTTTGATTCTGTAGTTTGGGGGGTTGTAGAAGCAGTCATGGTCTGCTTCTTTATGTGGTTTGATATCAACTGCTGTCTCCGAGCCATCACTAAGATATTGTAGTGATTTATTCTGTATTTCCTCACTGAGTCTTATCTTGTTTTGTTTTCTTTCAATATATGTAGATGGGCTACTAGATTGTGCTGTCTTGAGTGTTGTAGCCCTTGAGTCACTTATGACCTATTACCAGCTGGTTTGGGCTGTTCCCAGATATATATGCCTGAGTCCATTCACTATTCTTGAGTAGAATCTGATTTGGGGTCATCAAGTGTGTGATGCACACTGTCACCTATCCACCTTGAGAAGTAGTGGTGATAGTTGTGTGTACCAGATTGTAGTAGCAGCTGGGGTTCACCCTCCGGGGGGGGGCAGGATGCTGACAGGTTTCTCCCAAGTGTCAGTGAGGTAGGTGTGTCTCTATTCCTAAAGCGCTTTGGTGGGTGGGCTCTGCAGCTGTACCTTAGGCCCCCAATGCAAGTACCTCTACAGATTGATAGGTGTTACCCTCCTTAGACCCCTAAGGCAGGAGGCTAGGTGGTCTGGGGGGAGCTTCAGCCCTCAGTTCCCTGTTGTGGGTCAGTGAGGGCTCTGTTGAATAAGCAGAGATATCAGACCTGGGAAACTTGTCTTTCCAGTAAATCCGCTAAAAAAAATGCAGTCAGTCAGATCCCTATCAGAAATGCCTTTGCATTATAATAGCCACCTTGTTCCCTGTAGGGATGAAAGCCCAAGACTGTGGATCGCATACGCTTGGCTGGAGCTGGTTCTGTGTTTCTAGTCCAATTAGGGAAGAATTTTTGGTCCCTGGGTTTTTTGTGGTTGCATCTCTCAGGCCAGAAGAATGGGTTAGGGAAAGACCAAAAAAAAAAAAAAAAGAAAAAGAAAAACTGCAGCGCAGTTTTCCCTCTGGCTCAGGAAATTCCAATGTTAATGAAGCTGCCTGGGAAGGGGAGGGGAGTGTTCAGAAAAACAGGAGAGAGTAGTACCCCGGAATATAGACAAAGTTACTTATCTTGCTTGGGATGACTGTTTTATCTGAGATTCCTGAGGGGCGCGTCGCCTGTGTGCTCTGGCTCGGTAGAGATTGCCCCCGAGGGTCAGGCCCGCGTCCCGTGCTTGCGCTGTCTCAGAAGCCGCGAGTCAGTTCCTCAGCTGCCAGTCCAAAGCCCAGCGTCAAGGTTCCCCGGCTGGGATGCTGCACTCCCGGCTCAAAAACAGTCGCTGCCTCCCGGTGACTTCTCCTCCCACCAGCCGCATTGCCGCGCCACCCGTGTGGACTGGCTGGGCCTCCCCAGGTCAGTTCAGGGGGCTGGGGCTGCACCCCACGTTTGCATCATCACAGGATGCTGTGCTTAGCTCCCCTGCACCCAGTCCAAAGCCCCATGCCAAGTTTCCCTGGCTGGGACGCTGGCTCTAGGCTCCGAAAACAGTCGCTTCTTCCCCGTAGTTATTCGTTCTCAGTCTCTGTTACTCAGATCAACTCTTTAAATCCGTGTTTGTGGGTCAGGGTTCGTAGATTGTCATGTATGTGATCAATTCACTTGTTTTTCTGAGTCTTTGTTGCAAGAGAGATCTGAGGTAACGTCTACCTAGTCAGCCATCTTGGCCCCCTCCTGGATCCTTATTTTGATGAAAAATTATTTCACTTTGACTTGGAAAGAGATTATAATTTATTTTAAACACTATTATGAGTATAGAAGCCCTGGGGCAGTTCTGTGAAACCCTGGTGGAGCAGTACTTAAGAACTACGGGTGCTAACCAAAATGTCAGCAGTTTGAATCCACTAGGTGCTCCTTGCAAATTATGGGGGCAGTTCTACTCTGTCCTATAGGGTTGCTGTGAGTCAGAATTGTCTCAAAGGCAATGGGTTTTCCTTTTTTTTTTGTGGGGGGGGGCAGTTCTATGCTGTCCTATAGGGTCTCCATGAGTCAAGCCCTTGTCTGCTAACTGAAAGGTTGGTGGTTCAAGCTCACCAGCTGCTCCATGGAAGAAAGATGTGGCAGTTTTCTTCTGTAAAGTTTACGCCCTTGGACACCCTGTTGTACAGTTCTGTCCTGTAGGGTTGCCATCAGTCAGAATCAAATCGACAGCAATGGGTTTACCTGAATATAACATACAAGAAAAAAACAAAGTGAGATAATGATAGTGATCTAGATTTTTAAGTTAATTGTGTGAATAGTTCTTCACTGTA